>NC_052161.1:42704485-42938333 GCF_902713615.1 Scyliorhinus canicula
GCAGAAAAGACTCATCGGCCCATTGAGTGCTCCGACAATTATTGTCCCTCATCCTGCGCTAATCCCATTTACCAGCACTTGTCCCATATTCTTGAATGTGATGGTGTTTCAAGTGCTAAGCCAGGTGCTTTTTAAAGGTTGTGAGGTTTCGCCTCCACTACCTTCCTAGGCAGTGCATTCCAGATACTCACCACCCTCTAAAAGAGTTTTTCTTTCCTCAAATCCCCTCAGAATCACCTGCCCCTCACCCAAAAACTATATCCCCTTGTGATTGACACCTCAACTAAGGGGAACAGCTGAGTGGGTTTCCTCCACATGCTCCGGCTTCCTCCCACAGTCCATGGATGACCAGGTTAGTTGGAGTTACGGGAAAAGGGCAGTGGGAGTGGGCTTAGGTAGGGTGCTCTTTCGTATGGCTGGTGCAGACTCGATGGGCCGAATGGCCCCTTTCTGCACTGTAGGTATTCTGTGGATTCTAAGCACAGTTCCAAGTCCAGTAAAGTAGGATGGAAACAGTGCTGAGTGTCCCTTACTTTATATTGTTTCAGCTCCGCTAACTGCATAAATCCCCCACAATGTATTGAGATGGATTGCACATTTCCATTCCTTCCATATTAGGCGCCTTGTTGTTACTAGGGACATTAATAGGCAACTCTTATTGAGCGCCTTCACTGTAAAAAGAACAAAAAAGATTTATTATTTGGCGGTAACTTTAGTTTGGATGTTTACTTTAAAAATAGCAGCATAAAATGCATAACCTCCGAAGAACTGTAGCTAGACACCAGACAAAGATTATTAGTAACAAACAAGTAGGTACTTGATTTGTTATATGTAGATATTTTTTTACTCAGAATGTTTACTGTGTGATTCCCTCAAAACAAAGACTTTAATCATCACTTTGGTCCATTCCTGACTTTGTGCAGCAGGAATTTGCTCATTTCCCAAGTGCATCACTGCAGTTGACGTTATTATGCAACTGAATGCAGAAGTATATTTTGAGGACAATAACATCCCGATGTATCTGCATTTTATTTTTTGCTACTCTTACAGAGAGAGGCAGCCAATTCTTAGTGGTTCACAAAAATATTTTGACTGCTTCATTTTAACTGACTTTTAGCAACTATTGCATGGGAGCCTACATTATCACACCAGAGTTAGTAGCCAAACGTGTTGGAGCACAAGTGGGTAGTTTTATGGCAGTGAGTTTAAATAAAACAATGGGAACGAGTTAGAAAGTGAAGGAATTGAAAAGGAAATCACAGTAATCTAGATAATGGGTTTAGAGATTACACATTTTACGGCAAAGGAATTGTGGCCCAGAATTTACTGTAAACTCGGTGGTACTTCTTCAGAGTTGGTGTCATTTTGAGTGCAAAGGTTCCAGAACATTATGACCCGAATTGCACCATTATCCAAGTCACAGCATAATTTCCTGGGATTTTGACTCCTCTCCAACAATACCTCATTAATTTTCATTGATTGCCACTTCCCCAGTCAAATCAATGGCGATTGCGAATTTCCTGGATTTATGTCAATATTCTTGCCGCAACCATTTAGACTGAAAAATAATGGCCTCGATGAATATATTTACATTCATGAATTCAAATTAATTGATGAAAGAAAATGAAAATCTTTGCTCTTTCTTCATCTTTTGCATTTTTAGCTTTAACCTGGTAAATCAATCCTTCATCGTCGCATTTTGAGTAATTTGCGTGTACGACGCAAATCGTTGAAGTGTCTCTACTGGCCCTTGTTGAAATCAAGAGTGGGAGAAGTGCTTTGTCTCAGTCTATTCTTGAGCCTGAATTGATCAGTGAGCTCAGTGCTTGCATCAGATGGAAGAAGCCCAAGACTCACCTGAAATCAGACCTTGGGTCTCATCTGAATACCTCCAATGTTCTCTGGGTAGCTTTTGAACCACATGAAACAGTTCAACACTTTCTTTTGCGCCAACAGGGCTGGTTTAGCTCAGTGGGCTAGGCGCTGGGGTTTGTGATGCAGAACAAGGCCAGCAGTGCAGGTTCAATTCCAGTACCAGCTGAGAATTCTGAATTCTCCCTCTGTTACCTGAACAGGTGCTGGAATGTGGTGACTGGGGGCTTTTCACAGGAACTTCATTGCAATGTTAATGTATGCCCACTTGTGACAATAAAGGTTATTTATTTATTTATTAACCTGGACTGGCTGCATTGCCTTAGGCTTCCGATAGGACCTGGGGCGAGATTCTCCGCTCCCCACGCTGGGTGGGAGAATCGCGGGAGGGCCGGGCGACTCACGACACGCCCCCCTGGCACCCCCCGCGATTCTCCCACCCCTCGCTCGGAGAATTGCCACTTGCCGTTTTTCACGGCGACCGGCGATTCTCCGGCCCGGATGGGCCAAGCGGCCTGATGTTCCCGACCGGCTCACGCCAGCGGCAACCACACCTGGTCACTGCTGTCGTGAACATGGCGCCAAATCTTCGTTTGTGGCTTGTGGGGGGCGGAGAGGGGAGTGAGAACCACGGCCGTGCTCGGGAGGGGACAGGCACTCTTTCCCCTCCGCCGCCCCACAAGATCAAGCCGCCACGTCATGCAGGGCAGCGGAGGGGAAGACGGCAACCGTGCATGCGTGGGTTGGAGTCGGCCAATCTGCGCATGCGCAGCTGATGTCACCTAGGCGCCGACACCGCAAGCGTCAAGGCCCGGCGGCCGAGATTTACGGAATGCCGCTCCTAGTCCCCTGGGGGGGTGAATAGGGTGCGAGGAGCGGCCTCCGAGGCTGTCGTGAAACTCGGCCAAGTTCACGATGGCCTTCCCGATGCCGCGCGGGAGCAGAGAATTCCGCCCCTGGTGTTTGGGGAGTTGGATAGGAATGTAGGACTTGCTTAGTCTTGTGGAGGCAGGAGAAGTACTCCTGCTCCTCCGGGTGGCATGGTGACACAGTGGTTAGCACTGCTGCCTCACAACAGCCGCAACCCGGGTTCAGTTCCAGCCTTGGATATCTGTCTGTATGGAGTTTGCACATTCTCCCTGTGTCAATGTGGGTTTCCTCGGGGTGCTCCAGTCCAAAGATATGTAGGTAAGGTAGATTGGTCATGATAAATTGCTACTTAGTGCCCAAAGATGCGCAGGGTAGATGGGGTTACAGGATTACAGGAATAGGGTGTGGAAGTGGCCTTGGGAAGGGCACTCTTTCAGTGGGTCCATGCTGACTCGATGGCCCCAGACCCATCCCGATGCAGGCAATTTGCCAACATGGCTTTTCGTACTGCCAGCCTGCCACCCTGAAAATGCCACTGCCAACCTGGCAGAGCCACCTGGGCTCCCTGGCAGAGCAGGACTGGCACCAAGGTGACACTGCCAGGATGGCACTTCTGGAATGCCAGGCTAGCTGTTTCAATGTGCCGGTGTGTCACCAGCAGTGCCAGGGTGCTACCCTGCCCAGATGCCAACCACCCAGGACCCTCCAATTGCCTGTGAGACCTCCCCAAAATACCATTCCACCTGGACAGTGACCACCTGGGTTCTCCTTGGTGAGGCCAATAGATATTGGGTGGCTATTCAAGCCAGTGGCAGCACAGCTAAGTGGGTTCTTAAACTCATTTAGCCATGCGAGACCGGGTCCCGATAATTGTTGTTAGATCTCATGGGCTGTAATGGCCATTGGGAATTCAGGGGAGGCCCCTCCCATGATCTATCACCTGCGTTCCACTCCCGCTATAACGGATTTTTGCTTTGGCTCAGGCCTCCGCACTGGCATCATCAGCCATCACCTCAGCGGGTATCCCTTGCCCCCATGAGCCAGCCTGCCATTCTGTGGTGGTCCTTGAAGACACTGGGTTCTCCGGGTGCCCAAGGATGTAGCTGCCATGCATGCTGTCAGGGTAGCGGGCAACATGTGCATGGTTCAGAGGCGGTGGTCGCACACGATCTGAGCATTCAGGGCGTGGAACCACTTGCTTTTAAGTCCCTGATGCCCTGTTGCTCGCAGGGCGACATGTATGGCATCAACCGCCCATTGGCATCTGGGGTATCGTGGTGATGGCAGCAAATCCTGCAGTCCGGGCCTCTTGGTAGGCCTGGTCCTGCTGGAAGGTGATGTAGTTGGATGCCCGATATGACGAAAGGCTGAATTCTCTGCCAAAAGCTGCCAGTCGCGGAGTTCCTGATATAGTTCCCAATGAGTTCCGAGTTCCCAATGGCATGGAACAAACGTGGGATGGCCGGTCAGGTCTCTCACGCGGCGACTGTGGCTGTGCCCGCGGCCGCCCTGCTGGGGCGGGGGTCGAGCACTGGGTTGGGGGGTGGGCCTTATTGGTGGCTGGGACAGCGATTGGGCCGGTCCGATGCAGCAGCGCGTGGCCGGTTGGGGGGGCCCTACATTATCCGTGTTGGTCTGCGGACTGAGTCCCCCATGACGCTCGGAGTGGCTGCTGGAGGCCGCTGCCGTGCGCATGCGCGGACTCGGAACCAGAGGTGCGGGCCCCCATATCCGCAGCCAAAACTGTGTGAAGCTCCCTGGGTCCCTGCTAGCCCCCTGCAAGTAAGTGAATCACCCTTTATTTTTTGCAGGAAACTGCAGAGTAAAACGCCATCATTTTTACGCCGGCGTGGCGACATAGCCCCATTTTTGGAGAACACAGCCCACTGTGTTCCCGGCAGGCAATAGGAGTGTTCACGAGGTGAGATTCTCATACCGTTACTATACTCTGCATAATTATGGAAAATGCGAAGTGCTTTCACTTTGTCTTTTCTAACCTCAAAAAGCATTTTGTATTGTTGAAGTGGCCAACAGCTGTCAATCAGACCAAGGAGTTCATAAACATTGTGGTCAGGATCATTGGCGGATACTTCAGATGCATTCAGGCATGAAGAAAAAGATAAATAAACAAACCATCTGCCTGCTGTGTTAAAGCATTAAGCTGTACATTCAAAGGGTCATTAAAGGTATTGAACTGTGAAATTGAATGAATGCAAAGCATTTCAAAGGATCCCGGGATTTCAAAGTTTTTCGAGGAATGCTCAGATACTTCAAAAAGCAGCAGTGTTAAAAGCATAGGGCTGAGGGAGCAGCTGTGAGGACAGTCCTTGCAGTTTCCTGGCCTGATTCTTCAATAAACTATCTGATCTGCTCATCAGCTCTCAGGGGCAGCAGTTCAAAGTAAGAAAGCCACTTCAAAGGTTAAACAGTTCACAGACAAGGATGATTAATTTGAACAAAGGGTTGCCTGGGATCACCATGCCAAGAGTAAACTTCGGTGTCCCAGGGCTAGGAGTGGGAAGTCCAGACAATGGAACCCTATCCAAGGGATGGCCACAAGATCAGCCCTTTACCCCCCAGCCCGGGCCCACACAACCCCTATGACTCTTGGGAGACCCTCCCTCCATAGGCTGGCAGAGGGTCACATGGGCAATACGTTTACCTCCTTGGCCCCCTCTGGATATATCATGCCAAGACAGCACTGGTTCTTGCACCAAATTCTTGCCTGATGGAACTCCCGCTGGAGGGAACAGAGCATAATGGGAGGGGCGGGGGGGGGGAGGGGGAGTTTCGAGCTTATAACTCATTAATCACATTCAGATGAATGCATATGAGCTGTTTGCTGGTCCCGGCTGGATAGGACCAAACATTGAGCACAGGTCTGCTGCTTGGCGCCGATCCAATTTTTGGGCCGACATGGGATTCTCCGCTCAGTCGGGATTCCCGATATTCGCGGGTGGGAGGGGAGAATCCACGCCCTTCATCATTTTTTGGAAGAATCAACAGCACTGCATTTCTCAACTAATTATTTTACTCTTTTCAGTACAGCAAAAGAACATTCACTGGAACCATTAGTAACAGGTATTTAAAAAAATATTTTCAGGATAGTTTCCACATTTGGAAAGGTTACATGCAAACATTCACGTACAAGTCTGTACAAATCAGCTGGTGTTCTCAAAGCACAGAGCCCATCATTATTGATGAAATTAATGAATTGTTTTGATTCATCTTGAAAAGAAATTGTGTTATCCTCTTGCTAGAATTAACTTAATTTCTTACAACAGTCGCACTTCAATCAAAAAGGATGCAAAATAAATCAATGGTTTTCTTAAGAGATTCACTTCTACTCTGCGAATGTACCATTATTGTGTCACAAATAACATTGACAGTCTCAATGATGATCTTTGCTTTCCCTTTTAAAGTGATTTCATTATCTCTAGTTTCATTAAAAATAAATTCCTGCATCATGTATGTTTCTCATTATCAGAGGAACCTGTATTTTTTGTTAATGTTAGTGTCTCCACTTCCACTGAGCTATAGTTATTTTGAACCATGACAAAACTTGCGACTGAGGCTAACAATTGGGCAGAATTCAATAACGTTGCATTAACATTTTTCAGTGATTTCAGTGACGGCATCAAGTTTTTGGAGTAAATGGTTCCACAAAAGAGTAAAAACAGCAAATTCTCTGCTCAAGATTTTGCTTGAGCTTTCACCCGTGGTTTTTCTGTATTTGATGCAGCTATATGATAAGCTTTCCTTTATACCATCAAAGTTCATTTTCAAAGTCAAAATAGCATTCACACAAGTGGACCACCTGGTGTCACAAATTAATTTGACTGTCAAATGTTTTCCCTTTGCCTGCTCCAAGCATGATTGCAATATATTTTGCCAATGTGTGAAACTTAAAAAAAGGCATACTCGTTTTGAATGAAGTCAAAAAAATGTTCAGCTCCCTCTCATGATTCAGCTGCAGCATTGTAGATTAAATATCAAAGATGGGTAAATAATGCACAGGGGCTTACTTTGTCAGTCTTACTTGAGACCTGAATATTTTTCTGCCATATGTGCAGCATTATCAATGATCTGCCCACGACAATTTTTGATGTCCAAATAAATTTTCAATGATTTCTAAAATGTTGTTTCCAGACATTCAGAAGTTCAGGATAACTAGACCAAACAAAGAAATTGCTCGACAACTTCACCATCACCAGTCAAATATTTTAAAATTATTGATAATTGGTCCACAAGACTCATGTTTGATGTTGAATCAACTGGAATACTATTTGGCGTATTTTACTTTATTATTGGATTGGTTCCTGAGCCACTTTGCCGTTATAGTGATTAATTTACCGTGCATTAAAAAGTTGGTCTTCCCTAAGCCACGATATTGATTACTTTTCAAATGCTCCTTGAGAACCTCACTGAGATGTTCAAGGCAGGCTATAAAATGACTTCTTTGAGTTGACAATAACCGTGTCCTCTCAGAGGTAGTCCCCAAGAAGACAGCAGTTTGACTGTGGCAGCAACACATCTCAGCACTTTCCTCCAATAAGAACACTCCTTTCAAACTGAGCAGGTAACGCAGAATCAATTTTGCCAGATAATTTTCATTTTCGAATGAACGCACACGTAGCTGTAATATGAGATTTGGAAGTTTCATAATCAGCTGTATCTCTTCCAACATTTCTCCAGTTATTAGAGTACCCGTCACCAGATGCTTGTTTTCCTGTACTAGGGTCGGGGAATACCCTGCAACACAACAGTAGATTACCTTCGAAGTTTCCAAAAAAATCAACCAATTTCCAATTTCCATCATCCCATTTCCCTTCACCCTTAGAAAATGGGTCTCCAAACTCACACTCTTTTTTTTCCAATTTTCCATATTGCCTATGTTTTCTGGTTTATTTGTTATGAAATATTCTCTCATACACAGCAGAACAGATTTTAGCCATGAGGCAATATCTTTAGGGTAGGTTTCTTCCTTCACTTTAACAGAAGAAATATCTTGTTGCACTGCTTGTTCAGCTTTATGAGCCGATATAGTTTTTCCAGAAATCAGTAGGTTTAAGTCATCAGATAATGAAATGAAAAGAAAATTGCTTATTGTCACAAGTAGGCTTCAATGAAATTACTGCGAAAAGCCCCTAGTCGCCACATTCCGGCACCTGCTCGGGGAGGCTGGTACGGGAAATGAACCGTGCTGCTGGCCTGCCTTGGTCGGCTTTAAAAGCCAGCAATTTAGCCCAGTGTGCTAATTCACTCATACTTTTGGTAGATGAGGATGAATGTGCAGTTTGTACACTGTTCAATACTTCAAACTTTTAAAAATAAGATGACAAAATGTCTTTTTGTCCAGCTTTATCCTCTTGCCTTGCCTTTAATTTTCTGTGTTTTGACCTCCAGATTGATAGTGTTGCTTCATAACTGAACTTCCTTGATGTTAATGAATATTAGTTTTTGAAAACAGCAGACTTCTTTTGCTCTCTTCAGTCCTGAGGGTTAAGTCAGCCCTCTCCCCTCACTGCTCAATAAGTCTACCCCGAGTCCCGGCTGGCTGACTGGCTCACTCACCATTTTTCCTTGTGATTTTTTTTCACCAATTCACCTCACCTCGACAACCTCACCTCACTGATGGCTGCCGGGCTATGGCCTACCCAGACCTCCTCAGCCCTGGTCTGTGGGTTGAGTTGCCTTGCTCTCCTTGGCTGCATCCAAATCCCAATTGACTGGCTGGCTCACCAACTCTCTCACTCATGCTTTTTTTCACCAATTCGCCCAAGCCCGGCAGCAGCTCACACCTGACCTCAACCACCTGGCCTCTCTGCTGGCTGCCTGTCTATGCCTGTCCATCCCTCTTCATCGGTGGCCTTGTGGGGTTGGGGCGGTGCGAGCTGCCCCTGCTTTCCTCGATGACGGCTTGCTTCCGCGTCACCACTGGCTGGCTGGCTCATCACCTCCATCCTCCGTGACGCTTTTCACCAATTTGCAAAGGAATTTGTTAAGTAAACACAGGAGACTGTCACCTTGACTGCTGCCTCTCTCCCTCCTAGTCACCTCAATGTTCACCAGTGTTTTCCCGCTCCAAGGGGACTCGCCCAATCAGAGTCTGATGCCACTCTGCATTGCCTGCTGAGAGGCTCAATTAGTCTGTCAGTAAATGCAGAGCTATCATGGTCTGATTGGTGTCCACAGACACCGGCCATTGGTCGGGGCCCTATACCTAGGCACGGTGTGTTTCATTGGAAGTCTACCTCTGGAATGAATAATTGTCATGCAATAGGAAAAACTACAGATGTCACCAGGAATGTTGACCTGAATGCCACCAATGAGGCTGATTTGGACAGGTCAGAATTAAAATATCAAGAATACAGTAGAACAATCTAATTACTGTAACTGCAGACAGCGGAACTCTTCAATACATTAAGACGTCTTACAGCACCAGGTTAAAGTCCAACAGGTTTGTTTCAAACACGAGCTTTCGGAGCACCTCCTTCCTCAGGCAATACATAGCAGAGAAGTATATACTTTCAGGGGAGACACAGGCGAAACACTAAAGGTAATTTCTAATGCAGACACTGCTCATTAAACTGGTTGCAGTCCCATTCTAATGATGGGCAAAATAATTAGTGCACATTTTTCAATTTGAAGGAAAGAGGAATCAATGGATGGAAAGCACATAAGCAAATGGGAATTATCTTAAAGTAATAT
Organism: Scyliorhinus canicula; assembly: GCF_902713615.1. Lineage (NCBI taxonomy): Eukaryota > Metazoa > Chordata > Chondrichthyes > Carcharhiniformes > Scyliorhinidae > Scyliorhinus > Scyliorhinus canicula. The sequence goes on from NC_052161.1 coordinate 42,713,939, forward strand.
GTGCACCTTATAAGCTGACAGATAACAGTACAGACAAAATTATCTTTCTTATAAGGGCAAAGCTCTGTCGGTATGGACGGCCATGGAATGTATGACTTAAAGTAATGTATTGAGGGAGAATTAGGCTTTCTCTCTTGTCCTCCATGCGTTTTGTCCAGTGCCTTTTATACTTACGTTGATTTGAATTGAATTCAGATAAACAACCATATTGTGTGGATGATCTGTGACAATTTGAGAAATTGGCACAAGGCTCAAAATGATGAAGACATGATGAGGAAGGACAACATTACCATTAGTGAGACTAGCAATGGAATTTGAATTTCACATATGACCTCTTGGATGAAAGAACTTGTGGTGAATCTCAAAGAGGGAGTCTTCATCCTGTAAAATTCTCACAATGCTAGAGGTGGTCTGAAGAATTAGCTGTGCTCTTGTGATTGGGGTGATGGCACTGGCATCCTCATAAGGGTCAGCATTTTCGTGAAAAGTTGTGAGAGCCGGTGGAAGGTGTTGATGAACCCATGAATAGTGGCAGTAACTCCAGAGAAGTTGATCATCCAGTCAGCAAAAAAATACAACATAATTAAAGTTGAATGAGTGTTGTGTATACTGTAAAATAGAAAATGACCTGAATAAAAATGTTTTAAAAAATAACATTAGAGCATGACACCATTCTTCGGTGGTATAAATTTTTGGACTTGTGCTCATGATCTTCCAAGTGCTGGTATGAACACATGGAAAATGGATGCATCTAAATGAAGGGTGACAGTAACCTCATCGACCAAAACTATCACTTTGTAGGTGATTCTTCATGGATAATAATATAGATTAAGGTGATTGCTGGCTCACAATGCTCATAAACCCTGTTGAATTCCTCATGAAGGTTGGTATTGACCTCCTTGAAGCTGATTTGGAGATTAAGGTGCTCATGGGAGAGCAGCTGTTCCCCGACGTGTGCCAGCAATGATCTTTTGAATGGCGCCTTGCAGGGTGACGTGACTTCATGTTGACTTGGGATATATTCATAAATAATCAAGAAATGCTTGTAGATATTTGTAATAAACTTAGTTAGTCATGGTGCACATCTGAAGGGTGTCAGACCTTGAGGAGGTTAACAGTATCCAAGGGGGAGGGTAAAAATAACTTTACTCATTGTCAGTGGTGTTAATCTCAAGAAGGAAATGAGCTGATAGATGGTGGTGACTTTTCAGAGTGCCAGCAGCCTTGTAGATGGTAGCGCCAACCTGATGGACTGTGGTGGCATGCTCCTAGAGGGTGGAAGTTTTGTAATTAACCTAATTTACATATTATAGCTAATTAATGTAATTCATTAATATACAATCCCTTGTAATGTAACAATTATATTCTCTAGGTTTTGTAAAAATAGGACTTACATTTCCTGTTATGAAGGAATTCTATTTTCTAATTAACCTAATTTAGACTTACAAATTAGACTTAATTAGCACAACGCATTAATATGTTATTCCTAATAGTCTAATAATTACACTAGCCAAAAGGAACACGTCATAATTTCAGAGTTAGTTGTTAATAAAAATATAAAAAGATTTAAACTAGCACCACCGACTATCTCGGCCCCCAATGGAAAAGCTATAAATTGGAGGTAGCCGCCCAGTGATGAAAAGACAAAGCAAAACTTGGGTGAGTGAAATGAATCATAAGCAAGGCAAAAAGACCTCGGGAGCTTGGGAAACTGTGAAGAGGGAATGGGAAGAAGATATTTGTAAATGCAGCATCGCTAAAGCATTGTGTCAGGGCTGTGCCAGGCAAGACTGAAAATGGTCCTGTCACCACGGTGGCAGATAACAATCTCCTCATCAGTGATTTGCTTTTTCTTTGATCTATTGATTGAAATGTATTTTTACAAGTGAAATGGAGTTGAAATCTGCTTTTGGCACCTCATGCATTTTTCTACAGTTTAAAAATCTGAGCCGGGACTTCGCCGGCCGGCGGACGTCCGCGCATGCGCCGGAGCGTCAGCAGCGGCTGACCTCATCCCCGCGTATACTTACTGGGGGGGGGGGTCATTTCCGCCTCCGCCATGGTGAAGATTATGGCAAAGGTGGAAGGAAAAGAGTGCCCCCACGGCACAGGCCCGCCCACCAATCAGTGGGCCCCGATCGTGGGCCAGGCCAACCGTGGGGGCACCCCCCGGGGCCAGATCACCCCAGGACCCCGGGGCCAGATCACCCCAGGACCCCGGAGCTCGCCCGTGGTGCCTGCTCCCGCTGGCAAGGTAGGTGGTTTGATCCAAGCCGGCAGGAGAAGCATGACAGTGGTGGGACTTCGGGCCATCGCGGGCCGGAGCATCGCTGGGGGTACGCCAACCTGCGCGTAGCGATTCCCGCCCCAGCCGAATTTCCGGTGCTGGAGAATTCGGGACACGGCGGGGGCAGGATTGACGTCGGCCCCTGCGATTCTACCATCTGGCGGGGGGTCGGAGAATCCCACCCCAGATATTAAACTATGGAACGACTACCAAATCTGAAGTCACAATAAAACTGATTTTCAGATAGTCGCAAATGTTTCTCTTTATTTGTTCTTTGGTGTAATTTGCTTTTAAAAATGAAAACTTAAAAATTCTGCGACTCAAAAATGTTTTTACAAAATCAGAAAATGCTGAAAATGCAGAACGATGAGTTCGCAGACGACATACTTATGTTTCAAGTATAATCTTTTATTCCTCAGTTTACCTCAGTTACTGCTTATTTTGTCAAACAAAGTTGATTCAGGTGATTTAGCATGGGAGTCATGTAAAAGTACAGTCCTTCCAGCCACAAAGTTGCTCGAGTTATAGGTCTTTCTGTGGGATTTATTTGGGGATTAGTCAGTGTAAATATGTGTCATATTGGTAAACTCAGTTGTTAACTAAAATTAATCACATTCACCAAGTTATGACAATAAGCTACACAGTCAGCTATGAACTTGCAATGCTGTAAGGTTTTCCATGATTTTATTTTAATATATGAAGAACAGAGGACATTTGAACAGCATGTGAAAAAGTGAAACAGCCTCAAGTTCTCCCTCTACAGATTTTACAGCCTATTGCACCATCGCTTTCTGCACACTGATCATTTTTTAAAACCAAGGACAAAGCCTTCATGGCAGAGATACATTTTAGCAAATTACTCAAATAATCGCTTTTCCGACATGAAATGACATTTTGAAGAGGTCACAAAATCACAAAACACCTGCAGATGAGGGGGTTACTTTCCATCGTAGCTCATCCATTCACCATAAAGACCAACGTCCATTCCACCCATTGTACGGGCTAATTATCTCTACGTAAGGTTTTCACACCCACTGCTCTTCTTGGGACACCATTAAAAATTGATCATTCTTTATGCAAAGAAACTCTTGCTGATATCCATTCCATTACTTTGCCACTGTTTAACCTATGCCGCCTGACCTCCTTGCCGATCTTGACTTAGTGCTCTAGTTTATTCCGATCTTACTACTTAGTAAATTGCATGTTTTGTTAAGATTCCTTCTCAGTTATTTCCTTTCAATGTCAAAGAGCCTCAGTCTTTCTTCAGATCTTAATAGAGTTGGAAGACTTAATGCAAAACAAAGGCTTTCTTCATATTTCTTATACAAATGAAAGGAATTTGCATACAAACTGAAATAATTAAACATCGCTCAGTAATCTCAACGTTAACAAGTCCCACAAAATTAAAAAAAACATGAATTTGGGAGGCAGTGGTGGAGAGGTATTGTTGCTGGACTAGTAATCCAGAGACCCAGGGTAATGCTCTGGGAACCTGGGTTCGAATCGCACCACGGCAGACGGTGGAATTTTAACTCAATAAAAAATTTGGAATTAAAAGTCTAATGATGACCACTGTAAAAACACAGGAAATATGTCATCTGGTCTGATCTACATGCAATGTGGTTTACTCAGTTGTATGAAATTGCTAAAAAGTCTCAAAGAAATTAAATGGCAAACTTTCGACCTTGGGCATGTGTCAGAATTAGGAGGGTGGCCCCACAGTTAGTCAAGAAACAGCCTGACATAGTCATACTCAGAGAATCGAACCTTACATGTCCCACACACCATCAGCATCCCTGGGTATGCCCTGTCCCACTGGCAGGACAGAGGTGGTGGCACAGTGGTATACAGTCAGGATGTCCTCAACATGTGAATCCTGGAACTCACTCCCTTACAGCACTGTGGGCGCACCTTCATTAAAGGGGCAGCAACGGGTCAGGAGGGCAGCTCACCACCACCTTCTCAAGGGAAATTGGGGGTGTGAAATAAATACTGGACTTACCAGCAAAGCGCAAATCCCATGAATGAATTTTAAAAAAGAATATCAGTGATTTTGGGCATTGCTGCCTTTGCTCCATCTTGTGCTGCCTCCATGTTGTCATTTTTTTAACCTCATATCTTGGTGTCCAGCATTCCAAGGCTCTAAGATTCACGAGGTGGTCTGACCATCACATTTAAGCATGGCATTTTCGGATTTATGCTCAACAGGCCCAAATATATTGTAAAACTTTACATATGTTTTTGATTGTTACTCCATTATGTTTTGACTTGCTCATTGCTGAATCTACTATTGTGCTAACCTTTTTCCATGACACCTTTTTTGATTGCAATGTCAATTGTGAATGTGGGGAGTGAGACTGGGAATTCTCACTTCCACAACCTAGTGGTGCACTAAGGTAGACATTTGTCTGTTTCCATAGATAGCTATTCCTGAAATAGGTCGCTAGTCTATTGCCAGAGGCTTTTAGCCTGAAGAGCGGCACTCCACATCAAGCGTGACCAGGAGTCTCTCCCGCTCTTATCTCCAGCCAGTGGCATGTTGGAAGGATTTTGTAGGTTAATGCTCAATCGGCTTGGCCTTATTATGGACACACCTTACTTTGCCATCAAGTCCTAGGGTTGGACTCGAACTCCGTGCTTCTGGTTCATTGACCTCCTCATATCGGTTAAATGAAAAAAAAAGAAAATCGCTTATTGTCACGAATAGGCTTCAATTAAGTTACTGTGAAAAGCCCCTAGTCGCCACATTCCGGCACCTGTCCAGGGAGGCTGGTACGGGAATCGAACTGTGCTGCTGGCCTGCTTGGTCTGCTTTAAAAGCCAGTAATTTAGCCTTGTGAGCTAAACCAGAAGGTGCTAAGCATTTTAAAAGAAAAAAATAAAAAGTTTCTGGGACGAAGGAGGTTACAGAAGAGAGTGTTATCATTGCACAGGCAGCAGGAGCTGAATGGTACTGTAATTTCCATTGTTCTGTGAAAACTCTCCTTTAATGAGCCTTAGCCAAGGGTGTAGTTTAACCTTACACCTGTTATTGGCAGCAGTACACAGACAACCACTGAGTTGTTGCATTACTGTTAGGTTCAAGGGGAATCTGTGTGTTACAATAGTTGCTATTAGTTATAAATGGAATTGCAGTAAATTACTATTAGATACTGGTGGAATCAAAGTTTCTCTCAGATCTGCTTTCTCCTCTGTGAACCCAACCCTCACCTTCAGGTTCCACTCCCTGCTTCTTGGAGATGACTGCCTGGTTCTTGGAAACTTCTCGCTCACCAGCTTCAGCGTAAGCAAAGATTCTCAACTACGGTGGAGAAAAAACTTTACAATGTGAAGGAAATCCCGTCAGCGACAATTACCACAGCAGCTACCCTCACCGTGGCAACAACATTCCTCAAAGAACCAACATCACCTGAGGGACGCACAGATACCAGATGAACAGCCAACAACAACTTGCACCCTCACCATGAAGTAATCTGAATGCTTTAAAGATTATGACCTAAATTTAAAGAAACCTCTGTGAGCAGGGAAATAGTGCGCGGGGTGAGTTAATTATGCGGGAGCCAACATTTTGAAATCACTTAAAAAAAACAATTTTTTCAATCAAGGAGCAGCCAATCGACCTACCCTGCACATCTTTTGGGTTGTGAAGGTGAGACCTGTGCAGACACGGGGAGTATGTTATACTTTACACAGACAATGACCCAGGGCTGGAATTGAACCCGGGTCCTCGATACCATGAGGTAGCAGTGTTAACCACTGTGGATTCTTTTGTGTCCAGGTCTTGATTGGCTTTGCAGACACTGGCAATGTCGCTGAAAACTTGTGGTTCATCGTGACCCCTTCCAACGCTAGCAAGGGAGTCAGGCTAGAGGGCAGCGGGTGGTGACTCAAGGAATCAGCATTAGCCATTTGTGTTGCAGGGCATGCTCTAAAAGATGTTCATAAGCCGCAGGTAACAAGGTCCAATGCTGTAGCCAGGTGGAAGCAATAGGGAGGATTACCTTGTTCTACTTAAAAAGTCTCAATAATGCCTTGTGGATTGTCACAATTAGGAAATGTCTACCGTAGGCTTACTGCTGAAATTTCTTTACACCAAACATGACCACCAAGCCCTCATTCTTGATTTGGAAATACATTCGCTCGGCATCCGAGAGAGTCCTGGATGTGTTGGCGATGGGCCTTCCTGTCCCATCTTTCCAGCGGTGTGAAAGTACCATCCCAACTCCATAAGAAGAATTGTCAGGATGAGTTCATTTTTGGGGTCAAAATAGGCCAATGAATTGGAAGAAAGTAGCTGCCAGTTTACTTTCTCGAAGGCCTCCACCTGTGGTCCCTCCCAAGACGTTTTTTGATACTTTTGCAGTATTATGTGTCATGGAGACAGCAAAAAAGCCAACTTTGGGGTAAACTTCCCATAATAATTGATGAATCCTAGCAAGCATTTCAATTCTGTGGTGTTTCTTGGAGTTGGTGCTTCCCTGTTGGTTCTCGCCTCAATAACTCTGGTGAATTTCACACAGCTTGAGAACTGGTTGTTGAAGTCAGAATTCCCAGTTAATGGCCACAACTTAATGGCCTATTAAGAGTATTTAAATACAGAAACAGCACTCACTTGTGAACATGCTTGGATGAAACCAGGAGAAGGTTTTGTGATGCAAGAATTATAACTCAATATCATTTTTAAGGAATGTTATCCCCCACAAACTCCTAAATGTGCCTGCCCTGCCTGTAAAAATTCCATCCCATGTGCCTGGATACCAATACAATATGAACTGACACACCTCCATCCCAGAAACCTGATTGCAGAAGAAGAAAAGAAAAAGTTTCAATTTATCTGGAATTATTAACGGCTATGTGTTGTCCCAAAGTGTTTTGCAGCCAATCAATTGCTTCTGAAGTATAATTGCTATTCTAATAGAGGAAATGCCACAGCCCAGTGATGACCGGGTGATCCATTTTGATGGTATTGATCGCAGGAGAACTACTGGCCAGGACACTGAGGGTAACTCGCCTGTTCTTCTCTGAAATAAAGCCAAGAGATCTTTTGTGGACACCCCAAATGGCAGATGGAACCTCGGTTCAACATCTTTCGGAAAGGACAGAACCTTCGACAGTGCAGCACTCCCTTGATGTGAACATTGATTTATTTTTGCCCACGATCTGGAGTGTGATCATCCCAAAGTGTTGATCCATGTTGCAATCACAGAAGCTCCCTGATAGCTTTCCCTAACTGGCATGTGCTCAGTGAACAGATGCATTTAATCAATATTATTTTAGCATGCAGATGAGGAAATACTTTAAATTTAAATACTCAGTCTACATTTACTTTTTCCTTTGCTATGTATATGAGCAATGAAAAGAAATTACCTGTGTTTCGTTAAAATTGTTTAATTCATCATATTTTTTGTATTCTTGATAATAACATAGACACAGAGTGGATTTGAAGATACCATAAAAAATGTTTCTAATGATAATTTGAGAAATGCCTTCGCTTAAAAAAATGACCAGCAGTGAAATAGGATAAGTGCCATCGAAATTGAGGCTACATCGCTATCTTGCAAGTGCCAATGTATTCTATTTATAACATATACTATTTATAACACTTCAAGTACGTTTCCAACTGAAAAGGAAATATATATATTTAATGAGTAGTTTTGTAGGTTTTGAGCCCAAGAAAATCAGGAGGAACTGTCTGTTGATGCCACATTGTCATGCAAGTGGAAATATGATTTTTACTGTCAGTGGTATTTCTCTACACAAGTGTGAGAAATAAAGGATGTCATGGCCCAGCAGTGAGATAATGATAAATATCGTCACAAATAAGGCTGACCAGATAACTTACGAGCAACAAAATCATGAGTGAATTATGACTAGCCACACAAGTGGAGATATTTATCATATCTCCCTGCTGGCAGGATATATTCTATTCACACCCTATCTTTAAAGTGTAATTTTACATTTTTTATATTATGATGAAAACATATTTTTATGGTTCCCAGACCACACATATGGAATACATTCCGATAATATACGTTACGTTGTGGGAGGAAAGCATTAAATGCTATTGATGATACAACAAAAAAGTTTTTTTTGAAGGGATGGTGTAAAATGGACAAAATAATTTTTAAGGCCTGAGGAAATAAATAATTGCCAAGAATATTCCTGTCCATGTTGTCAAATACACACACAACTTGACGTTTGATTAAGTCAGGATGCAGACACAATAGATTTCCTTATTCACTTGTACTGGTGTACATCATATACATGCACTGACCCTTAATGCAAGGAGGAGGTGGGAGGGGGAACGGTCTAAATTTTAGTGTGGCTTCTGTAATACAAGTTTATTTCTAAAGCTATTGGTTAAGTGTGTACACAATTACTGTTTGTGTAGCGTTTAATAGAATGGCATTTAACCTGGTAAAGATAATCATTTCAAATTCAATAGAGAGATAGTTAATGCTTTGAGATTGACAGATCGATCTTGATATTCTGAGACAAACATATTTTAACTGTTTACATCTTGCATGTTTCACCTTTCAGAAAAGGGAATGCCTTACATTATTGGATACATGTGGCAATTAAAACATAACTCAAAATGCAAAGCACACAGGTGTGCCTGAGAGCAAGAATACGTAGGTAAGTGAAGCAAGTACTGAGTTTGATAGTGGTGCTGTTCAGGAAACAATGATTTGACCAATTGTTTTGCTGATAGGACTTGATGAATGAGGATGGGAGGAGGCCCACATAGGGTGGGAGCACCAGCATAGATTTGCTGGGCTGTATGGCCTCTTTCTGAGCTGTGGCTCACTAATGAGCTTCTTTTTTTAATTTTTGAAGGAAAGTGATAGTTAAAAGGGATCGTTTTCCCCATTACGAATTATACATGGAAGCTCACCCAGTATCACTGGGAAAATATATATATTTTTATTCATTGACGGGATGCGGGAGTCGCTGTTTAGGCCAACATTTATTGCCCATTCCTAGTTGCGCTTCAGAAGGTGCTGGTGAGTTGCCTTCTTGAACCGCTGCAGTCCTTCAGGTGTAGGTATACCCACTGTGTTGTTAGGGAGGGAGTTCCAGCATTTCATCCCAGCAAAAGTGAAGGAACAGCAAAATATTTCCAAGTCAGGGTGGTGAGTGACTTAGAGGGGAACCTCCAGGTGGTGGGGTTCCCAGGTATCTGCTGCCCTTGACCTTCTAGATGGTAGTGGTTGTGGGTTTAGAAGGTGCTGTCTAAGGAACCTTGATGAGTTACTGCAGTGCAACTTGTAGATAGTGCACATGGCTGCCACTGTTCATCGGTGGTGGAGGGTTTGAATATTTGTGGAAGGAGGAGCAATCAAGCGGCTGCTTTGTCCTGGATGGTGTAGAGCTTCTTGAGTGTTGTTGCAGTTGGCGCATCCAGGCAAGTGGAGAGTATTCCATTACACTCCTGATTGGTGCCTTATTGATGGTGATCAGGCTTTGGGGGCTCGGGAGGTGAGTTATTCGCCAAAGGATTCCGAACCTTTGACCTGCGCTGGTAACCATAGTATTAGTGGGCTAACCCAGTACAATTTCTGATCAATGGTAACCCCAGGATGTTGATTGTGGGGGATTCATCAATGGTAATGCCATTGAATGTCAAATGGCGATAGTTAGATCTCATCTTGCCTAAGTGTCTATGTCCTTAGTCAAATGATTTCTGTGTTTTTCAGACACTACAGTCCAGCAAAATTAAAATAACACAAATGACATTAGTGACGTTAATCAAATATTATTTTCTTGCCTGTAAATGGAGTTTCAGAATGGTTTTCTATGAAAATAAACCAATTTTGACTGAGATGGTCTTGGCTTTGAGAATGGACAAAAAAAATCAATGGAGTCAGAAAACACAGGTAATTTAAATAAACAAACATAGAGAAAAGCAAATTAAAAAGAAAATAGGGTATATTTTTAAGTGTGTAAATAACAATAATCAAATATAAATGATAGGAACATGGGTATTGAAGAAATAATAGCAAAAATGCTATTGTCGAATTATTTAATAAGTCATACTTAGAATTTTTAAAAAGGTATTTATTTACTTTAACTTATTGCTATTATATTGCCGGTTGAGCATCGCTTATCCAAAATTCCGTAAACTGAAAAATTCCAAAATCCGCACTTTTTTTGAGCGTCGCGCTTGCGCATTTCCCAATGCTCTGCATATATGCAGGGGCTGTTTAGCACAGGGATAAATCGGTGGCTTTGAAAGCAGACCAAGCAGGCCAGCAGCACGGTTCAATTCCCGTAACAGCCTCCCCGAACAGGCGGCGAATGTGGCGACTAGGGGCTTTTTTACGGTAACTTCATTTGAAGCCTACTCGTGACAATAAGTGATTTTCATTTCATATGCAGTTCCCAACGTGCACTGCATATGTGAATTTCCCAATGCATGCCACACCTGCGCAGTATGTTGTGAAATCCCCAAAAATCCAAAATCCGATACACGCTCGGCCCCAAGCATTTCGGGCAAAGGATTTTCAACCCTGTACTTGTAATATTATAAAGATTATTTGAAAAAACCTTAAAATATCAGCCCAGCTAGAATTACATACTTCCCTTGTGTTGCTGGTTCTCTGTTAGCTACTAGTGCTGGTAGCTTTCAGTGGCTTTCTTTCTCATCTCTGTAGGTTTATAGATGTCCAAAAGCTATGAATCTGAATGGGAAGATTCTGATTCTTTCCTGTCACTGAGCTGCCATATATGTTTCTACAAATGACTGGAGAAGCCTATAAATCTGAATCTTCCCATAATGGTTAAATGTGAATTTAAAACTCCCAATCTACAATTTTTTGAGAATTTTTATTTCTCCTTTTTGTGTGTATTTTACGTCTATCTTTAAAAAAACGTAACGTTAATATATTAAACACACAGCTCACATTATGTAAATAATTTTAGTTCGGAGTGGTTTTATGCACATCGCCAGTGGGTTAAGCTCAACTGATGATTGGGCTTTCATTATACTTTGTACAAAATACATTTGAGGTCACTGCCAAAATAAAGAACTTGGTTACTTGCTAGAATGCCCTTCCCCACTCAAACTACACTTTGTTTCTCAGCTCAACAGTCCTTTTTTAACCTTTGACTTCAATTTTCTTTTAAGTATTCCTTTGCTCTCAGTTTTCATTGAACTTTCCCTTCCATTTTTTATGTCTCTCTCTCTCCTCGGTTACGGAGTCAGCTTCAATTTTCAGACAGCTCCATAAAATTCCTTAGTGCATTTCACCACTGCCATTATCCCACCCTTTAATGGTATGAAAACCCTCACACCACACTCAGTGATGCTTCTCTGCCACAGGGATGCTAACTCCTCCACTTGTAACAATTTTTATTTTATTTTTAAATTACGTTGAGTGTCAACCCTTCGGATCAGCAAGCAGCCGAGTTCTCAATACTTTTCTCGTGTATGATAAAGAACAGCAAGCAGCACAAGAACAAAACACTGGCACAAGAATTGCCATTTTCTGGTTGGGAAGAGTTAAATATGTCAAGGGGGATCATTGTTTTCTTTGATGTGAACTAGCTTTCTAGTCATCCTTGACATATATTCCCTCACAGCAGTGCTCTTGCTAGCTATCCAGTCCTACAGTACAATACACCTTCCTCCATGTTCACTCTTCATTTTCTTCCCTGTCCTTTCTCTTGTCTTGTACTTTCACTCAGCTGAAGTTCAGGCTACATTTTTAGTCAACCAGGTAATAGTTTAGTTGGGACTTAACCTATTCATTGACTTAGCAGAGAAATAGCTACCCCCTATATCTGGCCTACAATGTCTTGCCACCTGCAGCATTCTGATATCGGTGGCTGCTTAAGTGGAAATGTTTGATCAGCTTGGGGACATGGCTTTCCGTCATGCCTGTGTCATCGTGTGTCAACATAATATTCCCTAATGGCTAGTTAGAGAAGTTCTTCAGCACCACGAGCAATGGGAGTGAACGCAGCAAAATAGTCAAGGACCAAAAGTCAAAGGTAAGCAGGATGGTAGATTACAAAAAACACCTTGACTCCAACATTCCTCTTTTTGCTACGAATGAGAGAAAAACATTAATGAAATTGCTGTAATGTGCAACTTTCAAGCATGTGTTACGTGAAATAGGATTTTGTTAGTGTCAATGGCAGTGTGTAGCAGTAAGTATCTGCAATAATGATCCTTTCACACTTTTCAAGCAGCTAATAAACCAGTTAACCATTACAATTGTTAATTCCTTTTGATAATTCATTATAAATATGTAGCTGTTGGACGGAGTTTCTGAATGCCAACAGGAAAAAATGCAGAAAACCACCACAACATAAGGCAGCGCAACCCGCCCCCCCCCCCCCCCCCCCCAACCCACCCACCCTGTTGCATGCAAAGAAGGGAACATGTTTAACAGTCAAGGTCAATACTCTCTAAAACCATGTCAGTGGCCAAGGAGAGAGTGTGTACCCTTTAGAAAAAAGCACAAAGGTAAGATACAAGTGGTAAAAGTACCTGTGGTGTGTTAGAGATCACTCAGGAGATCCAAGTTGCAGTGGTTGCAGTGGTAACATGCACCCCGACTTGCATGTTATAGTCTGGAAACATGGATAGTGACAGTGGAGGCTCCAATGTTCTTTCCATCACATAGCTGACCAGAAATCTCTCTCCCTCTTACCCACCTGCCATTGGCATGTGTTGGAAGGATTTTACAGGTTGCTAATCAACCTGTTTAGCCACATTATAAACGCACGATCCTTGGCCATCAAGCCTGGGATGGGACTTGAAGCCTGAGCTTCTGAATCAGAATCAAGTACACTACTCACTGCACCACAAGGCAAGTTACCTAACAGGGCCTTTATGCATATGTAGGAATGTGGGATCTGTAAAAATATATATGCAGAAGTTATTGTACCCACACTGATAAACATGACCAAGAACATGGATATGAAAATAGGAGAGCTACAAATAACGGAATAGAATCCATGTTTAGAGATTAGAATGCACTGAAGGAAGGTATTTGCAAAGGCCTAATCACCATGGGTGAGATTTTCCAGCCCCATCCGCTACCGGGATCACCCTGACCCGCTGAAAGTCAACGGACCTTTGGCAGGACTGGTGAACCTCCCACGACAGGCCCTGCCATGCTGGGGTTGGGAAATCCCAGCACTTGTCTGCTCTTGTATTTAATCAATCCAATAGGAGTTCAACTGAGCATTATGTCTCATAAGGAACTCATTTTGTGTTAGGAAACAGTGATTGATTTGTTCATGAAAAAACATATAGAAAAAAATTAGACTGTGATGGCAAGTGGAACTGATCATATTCATTGTATCATGTTCAAATATTTGTATGAAAGTTGCATCAACATGACGGTATATGCAAAGGAAACAATAATAGCAGCACAATATCCAAATGGAGAGGTATGCTTATGTGCTTGTAATATCCTGTCTGTCACCTTGGGAAATAAGCATTCTCCAGTAGGACTAGGCACTTGTCCTGAAATTTCATTGCTCACGTTCAAACAGGGACCAGGTGAAGACAAAATGAAATATTACTGAATAAGCACACACTGAGGCTCTGAGCAATGAGGAAGAAGCAATACTTTCAGCAGTTGATGAGGAATCAAATGCTTCATTGAGGAGGGCTAGCCTGCTGTATGTCCCTGCTTACTTCTGGAGGGATTTAGTCCTTAATACGCTTTTTCAAATGATTATGCTACAGCAGTGGTCTTGAACACTCACTAGGGGAGGCGGTGGCACAGCAGCACTGTTGCTGGATGAGTAATCCAGAGACCCAGGATAATGATCTGGGGACCCGCGTTCGAATCGCACCATGGCAGGTGATGGAATTTAAATTCAATAAAATACCTGGAATTAAAAGTCTAATGAAAGGCCGTGAAACCATTGTTGATTATTGTAAAAACCCATCGGGTTTACGAATGTCCTTCAGGCTAGGAAATCTGCCAACCTTACCTGGTCTGGCCTACATGTGAGTCCAGACCACAACAATGTGGTTGACTCTTAAATGCCCTCTGAAATGGCCCAGCTAGCCACTCAGTTGTATTCAACCGCTATGAAAATCCCAAAAAAGGGATGAACCCGGATGGACACCCGGCATTAAACAGGCACTGGAAATGACAACGGCAAACCCAGTCCTCCTTATTAACATATGTGGGCTTGTGCCAAAATTGTGAGAGCTGTCTCACTGACTAGTTAAGCGATGGCCTGACATAGTCATACTCACAGAATCATACCTTACAGACAATGTCCCAGACACCATTATCACCATTCCTGGGTGTGTCCTGTCTCACCGGCAGGACAGACCCAGCAGACATGGTGGCACAGTGGTATGCAGCCGGGAGGAGGTTGCCCTGGGAGTCCTCAACATCAACTCTGGGCTCCATGATGTCTCATGGTTTCAGGTTAAACATGGGCAAGGAAACCTCCTGCTGATTACCTCATAACGGCCACCATCAGCTGATGAAAGCATGCCTCCATGTTGAACACCACTTGGAGGAAGTACTGAGGATGGCATGGGCACAGAATATGCTCTGGGTGGGGGACTTCAATATCCATCACCAAGAGCGGCTTGGTAGTATCACCACAGACCGAGCTGACCGGGTCCTAAAGGACATAGCTGCTGGACTGGGACTGCAGCAGGTGGTGAGAATCATAGAACTTACAGTACAGAAGGAGGCCATTTGGTCCATCAAGTCTGCACTGGCCCCTGTAGAGAGCACGCTACTTAAGCTCAGTAACCCCACCTCCCCTTTTTGGGCACTAAGGGCAATTTAACATGGACAATCTACCTAACCTGCACATCTTTGGACTGTGGGAGGGAACCAGAGCATCCGGAGGAAACCCACGCAGACACGGGGAAAATGTGCAGACTCCGCACAGACAGTGACCCAAGCCGGGAATCGAACCTGGGATCCTGGAGCTGTGAAGCAACAGTTCTAACCACTGTACGACCATGCCACCCTGACGGAACCAACAAAGGGGATAAACATACTTGACCTCATCCTCACTAATCTGCAGATGCACTTGTCCATGACAGTATCGGTAGGGGTGACCACTCCACAGTCGTTGTGGAGACAAAGTCCCCTCTTCACATTGAGGATACCCTCCACTGTGTGGCACTACCACCATGCTAAATGGGATAACCTTTGAACAGACCTGGCAACTCAAGACTGGGTATCCATGAGGCGCTGCGGGCCATCAGCAGCAGCAGAATTGTATTCAACCACAATCTGCAACCTCATGGCCCGACATATCCCACACTCTACCATTACCACCAAGCCAGGGGATTAATCCTGGTTCCTGAAGAGTGCAGGAGAGCATGCCAGGAGCAACACTGGGCAGAGGAAGAAATGAAGCGTCGATTTGGTGAAGCTACAACACAGGACTACTTGTGTGCCAAACAGCATAAGCAGCAAGTAATAGACAGAGCTGTGTGATTCCACAATGAATACATCAGTTCTAAGCCCTGTAGTCCTGCCACATACAGCCATGAATGGTGGTGGACAATAAAACAACTCACTGCAGGTGGAGGCTCCACAAATATCCCATCCACAATGATGGAGAAGCCCAGTATGTATGTTCAAAAGACAAGGCTGAGGCATTCACAACAATCTTCAGCTAGAAGTGCCGAGTGGATGATCTGGAGGTCCTCAGCATCACAGATGTCAGTCTTTAGCCAATAAAATTCACTCCACATGATATCAAGAAACAGCTGAAGGCACTGGATACTGTGAAAGCTCTGGCGCTGACAATATCCTGGCAATAGTCCTACGGAACTTGCTGCACCCTATCAGTCTACTCTTCATCATTAGCAAACACTGGCATCTTCCCAGCAATGCGGAAAATTTCCCAGGTGTCCTGTATACATGAAACATGACAAATCCAATCCAATTACCACCTTATCAGTCTACTCTCCATCATGAGCAAAGTGATGGAAGGAATCATCAACTGTGCTATCAACTGGCACTTACTCAGCAATAACATGCTCACGGATGCTCAGTTTGGGTTCCGCCAGGGTCATTCAGAGGTGAGGTGAGAGTGACTGCCCTTGACATCAAAGCAGCATTTGACCGAGTATGGCATCAAGGAGCCCTAGCTAATGGGCATCAGGGGGAAAACTCCCCACTGGTTGGTGTCAAACCTGACATAAAGGAAAATATTGTGGCGGTTGGAGGTCAATCCTCTCAATTCCAGGATATCACTGCAGGAGTTCCACAGGGTAGTGTCTTGGGCTCAGCCATCTTCAGCTGCTTCATCAACGACCTCCCTTCCATCATAAGGTCAGAAGTGGGGATATTTTCAGATGATTGCACAATGTTCAGCACCATTCACGACTCCTCAGATAATGATGCAGTCCATGTCCTAATGCAGCAAGACCCGGTCAATATCCAGGCTTGGGCTGGCAAGAGGCAAGTTACATTCTTGACACACAAGTGCCAGGCAATGACCATCTCCTACAAGAGAGGATCTAACCACCGCCCCTTGATATTCAATGGCATCACCATCGCTGAATCCCCCACAATCAATATCCTGGGGGTTACCATTGATCAGAAACTGAACTGAACTAGTCATATTAATACTGTGGCCACCAGGGCAGGTTAAAGGCTAGGAACCCTACAGGGGGTAACTCACCTCCTGACCCCCCCCCCCCCCCCCGACCCCCCCCCCCCCCCCCCCCCCAAACCCTGTCCACCATCTATAAGGCACAAGTCAGGAGTGTAATGGAATACTCTCCACTTGCCTGGATGAGTGCAGCTCCAACAACACTCCAACAACACTCAAGAAGATCAACTCACCACCACCTTTTGAAGGGCAATTAGGGATGGGCAATAAATACTGGCCTAACCAGTGACGTCCTCATCCCCTAAATTAATTTTAAAAATCTTGCACACAATATTGGAAGATTATGTGGTTTATAAGACCATGATTGTATCACTTCCTGTGATGATCTATACTATGCCTCATTAGCATAGCAGATAGTCAGAATTAAACCTTTATGCTACATCTCCCCCACATGACCCTTATTCTCCCCATTATACTACATAATTCCCAAGTCTCTGACTTCCATTTCTTTTTACAAGGACAACCTCTGTGGCAGTTTCACTCGTCTACCCAAATGAACTCTCGCTTCTTTGGATGGTATTGGGGAGTTGAGTCCTGCACATGATCTCTCAGACATTGCTGGGCAGCAGAATAATTAATAGATTGAATGGGTTCACCCGTTTGGTATTCTTCTCGATTGGTAGATGAATGTAGTGTCTCTGGTCTTTTCGATGTGATAGATGGCTGCTTCAACTGTGTAGAAGGTTGTTGTGTTTAGAAACTTGCGCACACCTGTCCCATATCATCGTACCATCATCTGCTTCAATGACGCAGGACCATAGATGTTGAGCCCGTTCAACCACTGGTCAATAGTGAGCCTGGTCTCATATCCAAACCGGCTCTCCAGATTGAAAATCTGGCAGGTTACGTGTTTTGTGATGTTTATCATAGTTCCACATCTGATCGGAACAATACTCATCTTCTTCCTCCCTCACTTTCTCCAAATTATCAGCTTGTGAATGTGGTGTGTGCGTAGGGAATTGAACATTTTGGAATGGAGTTGAACGATAGTTCAGAAGTGCAAGTTGGATGTTATTGTTATTCTTCAGCATTGCTTTCAATGTACACACTCCATTTTCAGCTTCACCATTGGCTTGTGGGGATCTTTGTGAGTTGGAAGAATGGACAAATCCATATGACGTTGTGAACTCTTTAAAATATTCATTGGCAAACTGTGGTCCATTGTCTGATACTAGAAGGTGTTAGCTTTCACGTGTTGCAAAAATATCCTTCAGTGATGAATGGCTGCTTCAGAAAGACTTTTATCTTTCTGGAGTAGTAGTCTACTACAATAAAGAAAATGTTAACTCTGTGTTCAAAGAATGACATCTCAAGACATTCCCATTGTCTTGATGGAAAGGAAGATGACATCAATGATTTTCTTGTCTCTTGACAATGAACAGCACAAGTAATACAGTTTAACACCATCTCTTCTAATGACTTTGAGGACCTGGTCACCAAACAGAAGATTTTGCTCTTGCTTGACATTTTATGATGTCCAACTGTCCTTTGTGCAATCATTATAGTGTAGCAAGTTTCAGAACTCTCAGAATGAGAGTTCTCACATCATAGATGAATATGGCATCATTTACATTGAGGTGTCTTCTCTGTTCCCAGTACTGTCTGAAAATGGGATTGTGTAGCATGTAGGCTGACCATCTCTTGATGCAGTATTCTTTGATCTGAACACAAATGATCAGATTTCTGTGCACCTCTGATTTCGTTCAGTTACTGAGTTTTTACTGGTAGAGTTGTAGTTGTTGTTGAGGCAATCTCTTCAACAAGGACTACATCACCTTGTCCTAGCCTTGCCACTGGGATAAGGGACAAATTATCTGTCTTATTCTGCTATTTTCCCAAAACATGCTCTGGCTTTGAATCCAACCTCTTCATGGTCAGTGTGAATCGTAACACTCGTGGAGTCATTTTTGCTAATTCCTTAGAATTTAGGTGTGGCACGAAGGGTTTGTGGCCTGTCTCTATCTTGAAGTGCAAAACAAGACTATAATCTGCAAACTTTTCACAAGTCCTCGTATCAGCTAATGCTTCTTTCTCTATTACTGCATATTGCTTGTTGGTTCTGTCACAGGTGAAATAACCCCTTGCTTCAACATTGAGTCAATTTCCTTCTTTACCTTTGGCAAGAATGTATGAGAAACTTTTCTGGGTGTAAATTACCTATGTCTGTGAATGGAATGCATAGTAAACTGGTATATGCTTTCTATTCATATATATCTGAAAGAGTATAGATCATAGTCCGTAGCAATGATAATGCTCTGGTTATAGTAAGCTAAAGTATCAGGTGATATCAGCATCTCTTCAATTTTCTGAAAATACTGTTGTACTTCCTCGCAGCACCGTGTATTGTCCTGGTGTAGCAGCTAATGTAGTCGCTTATTGGCAACAGTTATGATGGGCAAAGGCTTTCTGACTTGGTTTACCACACACATGAATCTCTGGAACTCAGTAATGTTGTGAGGACTAGAAACTCCTTGATTGCTCTTATTTTCTGTGGATCAACTCTGATACCAGATGCATCCAAAATGTGCCCAAGAACTTGACAGTTGGCTGTGAGAATTATCACTTTTTGTTGAGTGTAACTCCTGCTGCAATTGCAGCACAGCTCACAATCTCATCTCATTTTCTGTCTGAGGGATCCATGCATCAGGACATTATCCATGTGGCATGCATCGCCATCCAGCCCTTTGAGGATACTTGACATTGTCCGATGGAATATTTCTGGTGCTGATGAGATTCAGAAGGATAATCTGTTGAAATAAAACCTCCCAAACAGTGGGATGAAGGTTGTGGGCAACTTAGATTCTTCATTGAGGAGCAGTTGCCAAAAAACACATTTTTTCTATCTTTGTGAACATTTTTACTGTTTCCTGATTTTGCTAAGCCCCCTTCCACAGGTGAGATAAGATGAACTTTGTGACCCCGGTAAAATGTTGGTGAGTAAAGTCCCTAATTAGGACCTTAATTACTGCAGTCGGCTGCCCACCCCTGTTCAGCCGGCAGCTGGTCAGCATGCCAGATCGCACCCCCTCCTCCCCCAACTCCGGAAACATTCCCTGGCAGTGGAGTAATCCCAACGCTTCTATTTCACCAGCTTTCCCTCTGCCCTCACCTGCTAGCTCAAGAAAATTCTATCTTTATCGTGGAGCATTATGTGAGGAGTCCCCTGAACCTTAGTTTCAGGAGCTCTCTCGTATGCTCAAAGATGTGAGCTGCTGGGTAGTCCTTGTGTGTATTAATAGCTACCTGAGTGCTGTCTCCATTTCCCTAAATGTGTGAGGCCTGAACGTAAAGTCACCACAGTCCCAGATGACCATAGGCTGCTTTCACTTTTGAGGGGGAGTGCTGACTGGTGGTGATTTAACCTGAGGATCACCACACAAAGGGCAACTTTAGAAGGCGGGGGCCTTCATGAATAAACTCAGCCTACACAGGAAATGAACCCGTCCTGTTGGCCTTGCTCTGCATCACAAACCAGCTGTCCAGCCAACTGAGCTAAGAGTGAGACCTGCCACTATGGCAACATCTCTTCTTTGTGAGGGGTGGCAGCCACTGGATTGGTTCACTCTGGCAAATGGATGATCAGCCACTTGTGCACTACAACTGGGAATGTTTATTTGATATATATTATTATTGTACTATTTTAATATATTCTATTATCTAGTCATAGAAATTTCTTCACTCAAAGGGCAACGGTTAAATTTAAATCAAGCTTCGCAGTGCACTGTAGGAATCTGATAGAAATATATTAATGGAGTGTTTTTCCTCTTGAGGAGAAGCCGCTTAGACGATGAGTTACAAGTTGCTGTGAAAAGAGCAGATGGTGTGTAGTACGTATGCGCAAGGTTTAGGGATGCACCCCCTGTTTAATTTTCTCCCCCATGGCTCTCTACTGCTTATCATGTTGTGAGTGGGGGTTAACATCAAGGCCATTCTCATTAAAGAAGGTGATAGCTAATGCTTACTAAATCAGTATTGGACCAAGTTTGTTTTAGAATTCCAATGAGTTGTTTTGCATGACCTGTTATCTGGCAAAAAATTCTCAAATAACAAGATTTCTTCACAAGCACGTTTAGGATCTTAAAAACATTTCTAACTTTGGCAGAACAGATAAACGGAAACTAAACATATCCTCAATCTTTTGTTTACAAATACATATCAGACAAGATCAAAATAATTTACTGTAAAACTATGTCCCACCTAGTTGGTTAATCTTGGCATATATTAAAAATTAACAATGATATTGAAAACTTTTAACAGCCAGATTTCTGAACAAACAAGCAATTAGCACTCTGTGTTCCCAGATATTAATATACACACAGGCTGTGGAGTGATCCAAATTGTCAGAAACACCAACTCGTCCCCACCAAATTGTCAAGTAAGTTTAAGCCAAGGCAAATATTAATTAGTGGCACATATGGTAAGGAGGATTAAAACGATGTTGAGTTTTACAAATGATATTGTAGCAAATGTAGTAAGTGCTGATTAGATTGTTCCCAAAATGTGACAATAAGAAATGAAGCCAAGATACAAAGAAAAGTAAGTTGTCTTTTTTGAGTGAGTGTGGTCAAATATGGTCAGTTGGTCTGGTTGGCTGAAACATGATTCATTTGCCACAATCAGAAAGCTTTCAGGTAGAGCTGAAACTTGGCTTGAAGCACATCAAGAATTTGTATACAGATTGTGCCTTGTAAGATTAAAATGTCATAAGGATCATTCACGTAGTTCTGCAATTAGGCCATCAAAGTGATAGCTGGAATGTGGCCCTGACTAGGGTTATAAGTGAATGCAAAAGCATAAAGTACTGAAGATGGAAAATCTCAAGCAAAAGCAGGAAATGTTGGAAATCTCCAGCAGATCTGGCAGCAACCAACAAGGTAAAAACATAAGAAATAGGACAGCAGTTGGGCCATTTGGTCCTTTGAGCCATTCAACAAGATCATGGTTGATCTACTTCAACTTTATCTTCCCATAGTATCCCCATATTCCTCAATTATCCTAATACCTGATAAACTACTGACCTCTGATCTGAATACCCTCAATAATTGAATATCTACCATTCTCTAGGGTAGAGAATTCTAAAGGTTCAAAACCCATTGAATGAAGAAATGCCTCCTCACCTCAGTTGTAAATGACCAATGCCTTATTCTGAGATTGTGACCCCATGTGCTAGATTTCCCAATCAAGGGAAACATTTTGCGGCATTTACCTTGTCAAGCCTCTTAAGAATTTTGTAGATTTCAATTAGGTCTTGTTTATTCTTCTAACTGCCAGGGAATGTGTCCTATTCTACTCAATCTATCCTCATCGGACAATCTCCTCATAGGAATCAGTGACACAGGAAGAGGACATTCTGCCCATCATGTCAATGAAGAGCTTTCTAGTCTGATCCCACCATCCTGCCCAAGGTCCATAGCCATGTAGGTCATGGCTCACAAAGTAGACATAAAATAATTTTTAAATTTGGTGGAAGTTTCGGCCTCGACCACCTTCACATTTTCTGTTTATGCTCAAATGGCAAAATTTGTGACATATTGAAAAAGATGATCAAATGGACAAAATATCACAGCAGATATCTGCCTTCCATGCCTTTCCTTATTACCCCCATCCAGCCCCTTGGATATCAAACATGCCTGAGCTCTACTTAGCGTAATCAGTCTGGGTTAAGGCACTATGGGAAATAACCCAAACCAAGAAAATCAGTCTGTGCCACAAGAAATGCTTTGAAATCTTCCCTCATTCCTGCCCCCAGCGAATAACAAATAGCAACCCTCCCAACACAGGCTACCATGTAACAGGGCAGACTATATGGCCGGAATAGTCCAACTGTTCCTGCTAGCGGGAGATTCCATTCAGCCTTATCGGGCTACTGTTGGTGCTGTTTGTAATCTGGATTGATCATCCTGTGAATTTTGTTCCTTCCCCATGGGAAAGAATTTTGTCTCTCCTGGAAAGCACATCTAAATTCAGGGATTCACTGTGTGGAGGACATTGCTTATATTGGATAGCCATGTACTCAATGCGTTGGTGTATGGGATGTTGATTTCAATGAAAAAAGATAACTTTTGAAGCAAAGGGTTCCGATTAAATCATAATATAAATGAAGTAATTATTATATAACTGATTGAAATCCAATCCTGGCGATTGGCATATTTGAATATTCCATTTGTAAACATACTAGTCAATCTCCCATCCTGTTGTAATGAAGAATCACATTCGCCAGGTGAAATGGTGTTAGGTAGTAAAGGATAATTGGACCAGGACGCAAGGACATATTCAGACTCCATTTCAAAATCATACATTGTCCTTATTTTGTATAATAAAAAAATTGATATGATGATTTGCAGTTGTATAATAAAATCAACAGCAATTTGGGAAACTATGAGGTTTTGATTCATGTTAAATTCAGGTTTAATTTGGCTCTGAGATATTGTTAAGCTTCCAAACTGCACAAAATTTATTTCAGTCTATGAACCTCTCACAGCTCTATAGCTTTGTGTTATATGTACCACTGTGGCATGAAGGGAATTACAGACAGCAACAGACACTGAATTCATAAATGTTGCTGAAAAAATAAATATGGTATTTTTATAGAGTTCTTTCGCAACTTTAAACTTCAATAACCACGGGTGTATACACAAAGATAGCAAACTGTAAACAGTAAATGAAACCATAATTCATAATTGTTTTTAATGCGAATGCTGCTAATGCTGTGGTAATGTTCTCCTCGGTGACAGTAAAGGAAAAGGTGAACTGTGTGTTATTGTAAGCAGAACTGAAGTCTGTAACAGCTGTGAGGAGAAAATTCACTGCTCATTATAAGAAAATATGCACCACATAGGAACTCAACTAATAATTGGATGAAAATGTTTCTGCCATGTGTACAGCCAAAGCTATTAACATTTAAAGTTGCACAAGGACTTTATAAACACCCTGTATATCCACATTACAGTCCATGGTAATAATTCAATGGCCTGTGCTCTTGGCATACGACCAGCCCATTGCCACAAAGCAGTTAGTCTACAATTTTATGTTCATTGTTGTCTATGTCATGCCACTCGGTGTGGAATGCCAATGGACTTTCCCCCCATGCAAAGATGTTTATTACTTACTAATACAGTAAAGTCCTGCCATTTGCGTCTTCACCATTTGCGAATTTGCTTAGCCGTGGAAAAATAATGTAAACCATTTTGCTGATTGCAGGTCCAATGTTCTTCCGTCTGCAGTTTTTAGAGAAAAAAGAACTAGAAGAAAAGTTGGAGAAAATATCATAAAATAGAAAAGCGCTAAAATAAATATAAAAAATAACATGGAAGGGGTCCATGATGCATTACCTGTAGTGGAGAGTCCCACTGTACATACATCATGTTGTTGTCATGTTGTTTACTGAAGTTTTTGCATATGGGTATTCATAGCAGCTATGATTTCATTTATGTCAACAGATAGCCACCTAGGTGATGAAAGTTTGTTTTTGCGCCCAAATAAGACCTCACTCATAGTTCAGGGGGTCATTACAACATTTAAAGCTTACCATCTAGTCAAGTTTCAGTCACGTTCTCAATGTTATGGAAACAATCCCTTCAACCACTGTCAGTGATTGGGAGGTGATTCAACACCTTTCTATTAATAGAGATAATTCAGGACAGATGGGATGAGGTTAGAGACTCAACCATAAATGTCTGCTGGGAAATGGTTTGGCCTCAGGCAGTGAATGATTTCACAGGGTTCCCCAGTGTGGAAGTAACCGAAATTGTTGAGCTGGCAAAACAAATCAGAGGGGAGGGGTTCAAAGACCTGGCCACAGATGAAGTAGTGGAGTTATTTCAGTTTCAGCAAACAGAACTCTTTACAGAAGAACTGGTGGAACTGATGAAATCAAGAGAATGTAAAGAGGAGGAGGAAGAAGAGCCGAAGAAGGCTCAAGTTACACCTAAGATGATGGTAGAACACATAAAATCAGCAGAAGAATTGAAAGAAGCCGGTGACAGGCTCTGACACAAACATGGAGAGAAGTGTGGTCTTTTGTAGAGAGATTGACACTGCTATTGCTCCTCACTGAGAAATTTACAAGATTGGAAAGCTAAAGACAAAGCAATCAAAAACAACAGGCCTGATCTCATGGCCTTGTCGTGCCCAACTCAGTATGTGAAGAAACCGGTAAAGACGATTGTTATGCCTCATGAGATCTAACTTGATCTCATGAGGCATTGCTATCTTGTTCGCTTTCTCAATGGGCAGGATCCAGGTTTGCATATTCAAGTGAGTAGATAGTCTCACTTGAATATGTCTGTACCAGAGTTATCTAAGGTGTGGGACCTAACGGCCTCGCCTCAGTAACCCTGACCAAGCGCAGTTTAGCACTGGTTTCCACAAATATGGCTGGCAATGGCACTGCCAGGAAGCCAGGATGGAACTGCCGAGGTGCCCAGGTAATATATTTTCCCATCCAGGGATCGGTCCCTGTGGTGCCCTGCCCTTTTGAGGTGGGCACAGTAAGAAGTCTTACAACACCAGGTTAAAGTCCAACAGGTTTGTTTCAAACACGAGCTTTCGGAGCACGGCTCCTTCTTCAGGTGAATTTTGGGCGTATGACCAGATGGATCTTGCAGACATAGCCGCAGAATCAGAGAATCAGAGAATCCAGCTTTAAGTGTTGAGGTGGGGCATGGGTGCTCGAGGACCCCGCAATTGGTAAGTTGGGGCATGGGGAGTGTCTGAAGGGGGAGGGTCAGATGGCACGCCAATCTCTTCCTGAATTTACGAGCTGAGCTTGTTAGAGCAGGAAATGACTCTAAGTTCAGCCTCAGTGGGGCGTTCCTCGCTGGGGCCCAAAATAGAAACAAAGTCCCATTTAATAGCGGGGTCATTCTCGGCATTGCAAGCACTGGGAAACACCCCGCTAAATGTCCCCAAAACGGGACTCTGTTTCTTTTCCATTATATGTGCCCAATATCTTTTTAAAGCCTACTGCCATATCAGTATCTATATCAGCTACCTCATTTATTGGTTCCACCTTCACCTTCAAGTGAATCTCCAGCAAATTCACCTCCAACCCCATCATCTGAGGGAGAGCCACAATAAGGGTAAGCATGACTTATATATATTTCTTGTTTTGTTAATTGTTAAACATCAGGGCATCTTCATATTTATTAATAACATTGGGCTGTATTCTCCGTTTGGGAGACCCAGAGCGGGATTCTCCGATCGCCGACGCCAAAACCGCGTTCAGTAATCGGCCGGAGAATCCATTTAAGTGCTGGAATTGGGGGATGGCACCGTTTTTACGATGCTCCATCCCCTCAGAAATGGCGTACTCGAGGAGTGTGCCGTACGCCGTCGGGTCAACCTCAGGATGTCACCTGAGGCCGTTCCCCGATGGGCTGAGTCCCCGATGGCGTGAGGCGCGTGTCCTCACAACGTTCAGGGACACACAACGACACAGGCCGCTGCCATGCGCATGTGCGGCCATTGACCCGACCTTTCAGTGGTCGTATCTGCAGGTAAAGCCGGAGGCTTCACGCAGCGCAGCTGCTAACCCCACACCAGGTGGAGGATCGGTGCGGGGACGGCACCAATTTTTTAGACGTATGACCAGATGGATCTTGCAGACATAGCCGCAGAATCAGAGAATCAGAGAATCCAGCTTTAAGTGTTGACATGGAGCATGTGTGGACAATCACGATCGAAAAATCGGCACAAAACAATGTTTACAGCACAGATATACAACAGTTTTGTCTGGATTGTAATGTGCCCAAATATCACTTGAAGTTGCGCTGGTTACGTGAGGCTGTAAATTAGCATGAATTCAATTGCATCATTATAAATACAGAATTTACCATGAACCATCACAATTGGACAGAGGAATAGAAATGAATCCTCCTCTTCCCTTCAGAAAGTGTTCCTTGATATATTTTGCGAGTGGTAAACTGGTGAATATTGTTCATACATTTGAAAATACATCTATTGGAAAAATAAACATTTTTAATAAAGATGTGGGCAGCACAGTAGCACAGTGGTTAGCACTGTGGCTTTGCAACACCAGGGTCCCAGATTCGATTCCCTGCTGGGACACTGTGCGGAGTCTGCACGTTCTCCCCGTGTCTGCGTGGGTTTCCTTCGGGTGCTCCAGTTTCCTCCCACAGTCAGGTTAGGTGGATTGGGCATGTTAAATTGCCCTTACTGTCCAAAAAAGGTTCGGCGGGGTTATTGGGTTAGGGGGATAGGGTGGAAGTGGGTCAGTGGAGACTCAATAGGCTGAATGGCCTCCTTCTGCACTGTATGTTCTATGTTCTAAAACCCTCACCGATTCCAGTACTGGTGTGGGACTAGCACCGGCGCCGAGTGAAACTGCCGCGGGCCATGTCGGAAACAGCTGGAGAATGGCTGGGTCCCGGGCTGCGTATGCGCATGGCTGATGGCCTACACCAGTCACGCCATACAACATGGTGCCGGCCAAGCACAAACCCCACCCACCAACCACGACCCTACAACCCACTCCCTGGCCACCCCCTGGCCACCCCTACCAACCCGAGCAGAAGTCCCCCGCGCGGCCAGCAGCACAGATCCCAGCCAAGTATGGCGGCACTGGACACTGTCAGCAGCCGGAATGCCAGGTTCCCACACGCTCAGGACCACACGTGCCCCGCACCATTAGAAACTCAGCCCATTGGGGGCAGAGCATCGCAGGTGGGCGGCTGATGATGTGCCAACGTGCCAATGCCATTGAAATGGCATGCGGCGCATGCCACGTGATGCCGGTTTGCAGGTGCTGGAGCATGGCAGACTGGAGTCGGACCGGCACTGTCCCCGATTCAGGAATTGGAGTCCATTCTCTGCCCGATCGCCGATCACGATTTCGGCATCCGGCTTTGGAGGGTCCAGCCCATTGTTTTTATTATCTTTTATTCTCCATATGCATCACATTTTTGGATGGTTCAGAGGTATCTTATTGACTCCCATTATAAAGTATATTCGCCGTTTGCAAAGTCACTGTTTGCGAGGTTTTCTAAGAACGTGACTTCTGCAAATGGCAAGACTTCACTATAATCTTCACTGAGTTCTTCAATAAACCAATTGATACCATTATGCATCATTATCACAAAGCTGAAGATGTATCCTTTATTCTAAGTGGCCACAGCTGGCCTAACCATTCAGGAATGACATCCCTCTGTCTCAGGTGGGACAATTAACAGTAACGTAGATGCCGGGGATATATATTCTTCATTAAGAAAACATTCCATTTCCATGGCAATACTGCTCCTTTCATTTTTATTAGTGTAGAAAATAGTCAACCTCAACCTTTTACTTATTCAAGAAATGAAATCCCTTGAAGTATTTTATGAAGACAAAGAGATTACAGAACAAAGTTGCAATATTTACAATATTTATATAATGCCACTTGCTTTGAAACATTGTCTGCGTCCCTGGGCATTATTTGATCTTGACCCATTTTGGCACTAGATTTACTTGGTTAATTCCCCACCATTTTACAGCTGTGTTCAGGGCGCATCTTGAGAAAGTACAAGTGAAACAGAGATCAGTATCTCCAAGTATTTTTGAAATTATTTTTAAAAAGTTGTCTGTGTTATTGTATTCTAAATGATTGCAATTTGTAATTGACTTATTATTACTGTATATATCTGAATTTGGAACAATTAATATTTTCAAATATTATAGTTAAAGGAGGTTTTCATCATCAAAAGAAAGCAAGGACTTCATTGTTTTGCTGATCTGATGATCTAGATGAAGAGAGGGAGAGATAAAGATGAAGATGGAGTAAAAAGACACAGAATTTATGCTGTAGCTATACAAAACCCTGGTTCGACCATACTTGGAGTAAGTACTGTGATCAGAAATGGGCACCACACATAAGGAAGGATATTTTGGACTTGGAGTGCATGCAACATAGGTTTACTAAAATGATACCTGGACTACAGGGATCAAGTTACGAGGAGAGATTACACTTATTTAGCCTATTTTCACTAGAATTTAGAAGGTTAAGCAGTGATTTGATTGAAGTATTTAAGATATTAACAGGGAAAGACAGGGTAGATAAAGATAAACTATTTCCACTGGTTGGAGAATCTAAAAATAAGGAGTTTAATCTAAAATTTAGGGCTGGACCTAGGAAAGATGTTAGGAAGCACTTTTTCACTCAAAGGACGGTAAAGGTTTGGAACTCTCTTCCACAAACAGCAGGTGAAGCTAGAAAAGGCATTCATTTTAAATCTGAGACAGATAGGTTTTGTTGAGCATATGAGTCAAAGGCAGGTATATGGAGTTAGGCCACAGATAAACCATGATCTCATTGAATGGTGGAACATGATTGAGGGGCTGAATGGCCTTATCCTGGTCCTATATTTCTACATGTTCCTATGAATTTTTTGGAATGAACTCTGGCATGGATTAGCTAGGCTGAATGGCCTGTTTCTGTACTGCCAATTCTACGTAAAAGTAAATGATGAGAACATCTTATTTCTTCATTTCAATTTTCAAATTGGTGTACTCTATTTCTCAGTAGGCTTCCTTCCAACAAAAAGACACTCAAGATAGCGGCATTATAAGGCATGAAGTTTCCACTGCATTTACACCCAACTACATGGCTTAAAAGATGGTAAACTTTTAGGCATGAGTAAGTTATAGACTTAGTACAGTACTACAGTACACCCAGGTCTCCTCAATTCTATGTCTGTCCCTCAAACCTCTGAACCTGTGTCCATAAAAAAGGCCCTGCTTTCACCACTCAAATGTACCTTCTTTGCACTTGTTCAGGAATCCCTCAACATTGAGACTGCGTTTTAGGTGCAGCAGGAAACAAAATATTTTATTGATCTTTCAGTCGCAATGTTTCACAACTGTGTCCTCCTACCTGTTTCTTTTCATGCATTTTTATAGCAAAGTATGTCACATTAAAAAGTAACGCGTCTCCCGATTGCCAGATCTTAAGTGCTACGGTTGTGCATGATTGGAGGTTAAATAAATTTAAATGTTGCATTTTCAGACTCAAAAGGAAATACACTGGCAAGGTTTGGCATTTTATTGGGAGCTGATCAACCATTTTGGTCATTTTGCAATAAAACCGTTGCAGTTACAAGGATTTGGAACGATTGGACTTGAAACAAAAGCCATTGAGGTTGTAAATGAAGCAACTTCAGACTTTCTAACGACGTGTGCCCATAATAACAAGCCAACATTGTTATCAGAAAATTAAAGTCCCTTTGCACACAACAGAATATCAATATTTCCATTCGGCACAATGCACAAGCATTGTGCACAAGTTTAGAAGGGGTTATTGGGTTACGGGGATAGGGTGGAAGTGAGGGCTTAACTGGTTTGGTGCAGACTCGATGGGCCGAATGGCCTCCTTCTGCACTGTATGTTCTATGTTCTCTCTCTACAAGCAAGATTTTCCATTTTCGAGGACTGTGACTACATGAGCTGAACTGAAGAAACACTATTTTCATGAAGTAAAAAATTGAAAAGCTCATGGGCGGAGTCAAATTTTGATCTGGCCCTCAAAGAGTTAATTCATCAACTGCAGAAAGTATTAATTATTACTACACTAATTCATAATGTTGAGCAGTGTCTTTTCAGGATGGTGCCCTATGCTTTTATTATGTGTTTGGCTCAATCCGTATGTGAACCTGAAATTATTCAAATATTTTGAAAGTGATTCCATTTGATTTCCTCAGAGAACTTAATCATGCACGCTATGACCTTTACTGGCACTTCTTGGCAGTAAAATCGTGCCACTGTCAGGATGTCAAAGGGCATCCCTCACAGTGAATGTCATTCAGTTGTCATGGCGCCAAACGGTGTATCACCAAGGAAGTAAAATAATTGATAAGTAATTATGCTCTCTCTCAGCGCGCCTCATTGCAAATAAATAGTTCAGAAGGACAAACATGCAACCAAAATTTGAGGTCCATTGTCTGATTATCATCCGGAATGGTTTTTAAATCTTTTCGGAGGCATGGTAAAACTTCTATAGAGGTGTTCGCCAGGCACTTGTTAATATCTTTATGTAGGTTCTTTCATTCACCTGCAATATAGTGAGGTATAAACTTCCACAGATTATACAAAGGATGTACATCAAATATTTCTGAACATTGAGTGGAAGAATTCCTCAAGCCATTCAGTGCATTACATATATTTTGTGGACACTGAAATAAATTCTGATAAGAGTTAATTGAGAGATAAAATTGTTTGCATGGCCAATAAAGGCTCCCCTCGCTAGAGCTTCCTTGGTACGCTACTTCATTTTACACTTTCTGGATACTTATGTTGCAAACCTGTAGCTGCTTTTAAATCGGACGGACATTATTCATTACTTCCGTCTAATGGTTCTGAACAAAGGTAGTATGGGAATGAAGCCCATTCAAATATATCTTTTATGTCCATTTCTGTTATCCCTGAGCTGACTCCTCTCACCAATGAAGTATGGGGAATCTTGGGTGCTTGGTTTCCTTTCGATGGCGGTTGTTAAGGTGGTTCCATGACTTGCCAGCAGGGGGCAATCTGCTTTGGAATGGGATGGACTTGTCAGTTCTTCCATTGGTGCTGCTCCATCATGGAATCAGATCAAGGTGTTGTAAAACATCCAAAGGATTCTCAATGGCAAAAGGGAAAAATTATATTTTTCAATTAATGAATTGCTTTATTAAAAAAAACTTGAATTTGTCTAGCATATTTTATAATCCCGGATGTCTCAAAGTGATTTTTTGCCAATGAGGTACTTTCAAACTGCAGTCATTCTTGCAATGTAGGAGACACAACAGCTAATTTTTGCGTTGCAAACTCTCACAAATAGCAATGTGATAATGACCAGATAATCTGGTTTGGTGTTATTGACTGAACGATATATATTGGTCAGGAAACCAAATAGCACCAGAGGATCTTTTAGATCGCCATCTCAAAGAGAAGACAGAGGGGGCCATTTTGCACCTGCGTCTGCCGTCAGTGAGAACGGTGAAGCGGGTGTAAAATCTTGCGACAATCGGGAAACGTGATTCCCGCCAGTGAAATCCCGCTTCCCGATTTTACACACCCCTCGCTAGTGACGTAATGATGTTCATGCCCACAAAGGGCCAGAACCTCATTTTAATCAATTTTAATACTGTTATATATAATTAGAGGCCTCCGCCTCTCTGCCCCCCCAGCCACATGAATCCTGCCTCACTGAAGATTTGAACCTTGCCGACGTGCTGTCACATCAGTCAGGTTCACAACAGGTTTTGAAAAACAAGATTAGCCAAGGGGGTCCCACCGAGTTTGCAAAGATCAGTAAGGGGCCAACATGTGCCTGGGGCACAGCCAGGAATGGACCCTCTGTGGGTCCCATTGGGGGTGGGGTTCCCATTCTGTTTGTTGCAGGGAGGGGGGGGGGGGGATGGAGGCCCCGATGCTGATGTTTGAGTTTAGAAGGGTTAGAGGGGATCTCATAGAAACTTAAAAAATTTGACAGGATTAGGCAAGCGGATTCAGAAAGAATGTTCCCAATGGCTGGGGAGTCAAGAACTAGGGACGTAGTTTGAGGATAAGGGGTAAACATTTAAGGACTGAGGTGGGAGAAATTTCTTCACCGGAGAGTGGTGAATTTGTGGAATTCACTATCACAGAAAGCAGTTGAGGCTAAAACATGTGGGGCGCGATTCTCCCGACTTACGAAAAATCGGAGAATAGCGGGCGGCGTAAATTTTTACGGACACACTGGTCCAACGCCCTCCCGCTATTCTCCCCCCCCCCACGCCCGCCTCCCGACACGAATCGCTGGCCGCCGTTTTTTTACGGCGAGCAGCAATTCTCTCCTGGCTGATGGGCCGATTTCCAAGGCCTTTATGGCCGTTTTTACAAGCGTAAAACACACCTGCTCTGACCGTTCGTAAAAATGGCCGTAAAGTCCCGTTCTCGGGAACCATGGCACGGCCGTGCCAAGGGTGCTATGGGCCCGCGATCGGTGGGCACCAATCGCGGGCAGCGGGTACTTACCCCGCGCACTCTTTCTCCCTCCGCAGCCCCGATGGATCCATTCGCGGGGCGGCTGAGGGGCATACCGGCCCGCGCATGCACGGGTTTCACACAGATGCGTGATGACGGCGTTCGTGCATACGCGGGTTGGAGTCGTCCAATCCGCGCATGCGCGGCTGACGTCATCTGACGCGTCAGCCGTCGCTAACTTTGGCTAGCGGGCTTAACGAAATTCGTTAAGCCCGCGATGCCGGAGTTCACGGCCGCGCGATGCTAGCCCCGACCGGGGAGCAGAATCGGTTCCCGGTCGGGGGGGGGCGGAGGCTGGCGTCAAACGCGCCCGTTTTTGACGCCAGCTTTCCGATTTTTCGTAACTCGGGAGAATCGCGCCCGTGATTTCAAGAAGGCATTAGATATAGTGCTTGGAGCTAATGGGATCAAGGGCGGTGAGGAACGGGATTAGGATATTGGGCATAATTTAACACCTAAAAAAACGGAGTCCCATTTTGGGCAGCGCCAAGAATGACCCTGCTGTCAAACGGGACTGTGGGTTTTCTGGCCTCAGTTGAGAAGGCAGCGCCAAGGCTCAATTACCTCAACTCCTGCACTGACGAGCTCAGCTCATCAGTCCAGGAAGAGATCAGGGCGCCAATTTTAAATGTCGCCTCAATCTCTCAACCCCCCTCAGACTTCCCACCACAGTTTCTGGACCCCCCAACGCCCCAACTTACCTCTTTGGGGTTCTCGGGCAACCCCCTCACCTTACCTTTTAAGGGCAGGGTGCCGCTGGGCCTTATCACTGGCACGGGCAACCTAGCACCTGGGCAAACTGGCACTGCCAACCTGATGGCCTTGCAGTGCCCCTGCCAGCCTGGCAGTGTCAATAAAGCACCCTGGCAGAGCCTGGATGGCATTGCCAGGTTGCCCTGGTGTCAATGCCAAGTTGCCAGGCTGGCAGTGGCAAGATTACTAGGTACCACCATGCCCAAAGCCTGACCATCCGGAGACCTCCGATGGCCTGGGAGACACCTCGAGGCACTTATATGCCTTGTCCACGTTTGTAAGGACAATTGTGCCATTATGTGGTCTCTCAGGCACGGGCATTCATTCCTGGGCATCGGAAGAATCGGGCGGCAACATATTTAAATGATCCTAATGGCTCACTTAAATTATTAAATCTAGGTCTTGCCCAGGGAAGGGGAGATCCAGATTGTGACGCCACACAAGATCTCGTTAGGCATTCTAAGCACCATAAATCTCACAAAGGCCTCTTGTGAGATTTAATGGCCTTGTCGCATGACCATGTCTGGCACGATGAGGCTGTTCATTCGGGCCCATTGAATTTGAGGATCAGCCATGACCATAATGAATGGCAGAGCAGGCTTGAAGGGCCGAATGAACTACTCCTTCTATTTCTATGTACATTTCTATGTATGTGCTTAGCTTTTTTTAACCTTGTAATGCAAAAATATATGTTTAGGAACAGGAAGAGGAAAAGGTTTTAAACCCAAAGCATGTCCTTTTACTGAAGCCTCACTATCGCACCTTCTCAGCACATCCTTCAAACAGGAATAAGTATCTTGAAACAGCTAATACTCGGTAAAGTCACACTGGGAAATTTATGACGCAACTCTATTACCATTTGGTTGATGGAATATCTGTCTGATTTTACTTCTGACTCTTTGCTTTATAATTCTGAACTTGTGTCCTTTCCACGTGAAACCTTAACTGTTGGAGAACAAATTGTTTCAATCAATTTTGACAATTTCTCAGTCTTGAAAACTTCCGAATACATTTGCTTTTCGAAAGAAAACGAGCCATATATCTTAACCTTTTCTTCACTCAAATCTCTCATATCCAGAATTATTTTATGAACCTACGCTCTCCCCTGCGACACTGGGGGTTCTTTTAATCCAACTAAGAATTGTTGAGCTATAAGCAAATTAGTCTTAATGACACAAAGCCATACATCTCATGTATTCTCTGACTCTCGCCTGTGTAGGCTGTGAGTATGCAGACTATATTAACACCACCTTGTTATCTGAATAACCCTTTGTCCTTTCTCATTATCTCAACTATTGTCTCTCTAATCTGTGGGGGTTTACAAACCTTGTGTGGAGTATTGTGCTGCTCCCAGGAGCGTGAAGCAAGACGGGCAGAGGAACTTAGTTGTACACAAGGCCAAAACTCATCTTCCTGGCTGCAGGATGAAACAAAGCTATTCAGTTCTCGAATGTTTGGAGGTGGGTCAAGATTCCGGATGGTAGCGTCGGGAGGTCCTTTTGAATTGCATGTGCATGCCTTGCATTCTCATTAAAAGGCAACCTCATCAGAATTAAGTACATCTTTCAAATTAATTTATCAGCGAGCGGGAAATACGTGTCTTCAGAGTCACGACAGCATTTCAGTGGTGTTCAGCAGGTAAGGTAATGGTCCTTTTGGAGTCAGAATGAGTGGCTGCTGCTTCTCCCTTTTGGGGAGTCTTGTTCCACAACAGGTGATGACGGAGATTGGGAGACAGCCATCAAAAAGAAATGGGGCAGCGCTGTCCGAGGCTGGGAGGGAGTTAGGGAGCAAGGCTGTGGTCTAAGGGACATGGGAACACATTGCCTGAGGTAGGAGGCTGCAGCAAAAGCAACACTGGGTAGTCTGTCTGAGTGTCATGGGAGTGTTCCTTCAAGAAATGTTTTTGTCTTACCACATGGCTTCAGTGATGTAATTGAGTGGGTGGAGCTGGGCTGTGGTTCTGTGACTTTTACTTTCACTTTGGGTTTGGATGGTTTTAACTACACAGGTTGAAACAAGTGTTTTCTCTATCTTCATTTTATAAGATGCTCCAGATTACTTGGCAACTAACAGAAATAATTGCTTTCTGGAAGGAGTTCAAATATGCTGTTTAAAAAGGAGAACAGAGTGCCAATAACAAGTCTTATACCAGTGGGAATGTTGTGTGCTGGGCCATGCCTTTCAAAAGGGGTTTCTGGTTTTACTTGGATTTTGTTATTGAATTGGAACAGTTGAGGGGGAATTTATTAAGGGTTATAATGGATTACTTTGGCTGTGTGGGATCTTTATGTTTGCAGTTGATAAAAATTCTTGCTGTGGTGTTTATACAAATGTTAACTACATTCTTAGAATAAAGCTTGTTTGTTTTATTAAAAGTGCCTGAGAAGTCTGTTGAATAACACCTGAAAGGCATTTGTGCTTGCCATAGCCAAATTCAACAAACAGTTGTAGGTCAGGTGAACTCCATAATATACTTTGGAGTTTTCTAAACCCTGGCCCAGAACACTGAGGCAGTGAGGGAAAGCAGGAGGCTGGGTGGGAGAAAAGCAGGGAAGGTGAAGGATATGTGGAGGAGGAATGGGCCTAGCTTCATGGGTGTGATCATGCTGAAGCAGATAGTGGGTTCCCAGACAGGGCTGGTCGAAAGCAAATACTCCTAAAGGACAGGGCTGGTGCTGTTAATGGCGGGGTCCTGAGGATTGAATTGAGGGTATTGAGCAGCAGAGGGAAGAGTCACAGTGAGAGGGAGGACTGGGATGTGATAGGGTGGTAGGTCCAGAGTCATATGGTCGAGTAGTAGATGATCCCTTGGGGAGGGGTGGGATCATGGAAATAAAGAAACCAGGATAAATGGAGGGGTCAGTATGGGCATGCAGACAACAAAAGTCGTGGGCTCAGAGGACAGAAGGCATGTGGAGGGTGATAGTATAGAGTCAAGGGTAATATTGGAAGGTTCAAAGGTAACAGAGGGAAGCATGTGTGTCAATGACAGCTCTTAAACCCTCCCCAGTAAATATTTGGCAACAACACTGTCTTTCAACTGATAAAACATTCACAGTGTGAAGTGGCTCCCACCCATTCAGTCCTCATTCTATTTGCTGCTGATGCGTGGAACTCATATTCCTGTCTGACACCCCTCTGCACTCGGACATTCACTACAAGTCATTACAAGTGTCATTTTGCAGCGACTACAAGCTGTCGCTTACCTTTGCAGAGTGCAACAGATTATTCAACCTCTTCCTGCTCTGGATCCCAGTGGGCCCCACAGCTGCTATCCTTGGTCTGTAACTCCATCTGGGCCACCTTGATTGGGTGCAAGGGACTCCAGCTGCCATCCTGGGATACAGGACCTCCAACGTTTCCCAGGAGGAGAGTATACCATGCGGCGTCACCACTCGCTGTCTGCTCTGAGACAGTAGCAGCTGGTTTTCTGTGGGATGGAAGTTCGAAGGATTGCAACTACAGTGGTTGTATCAAAGCTGCTGGTCACATAGCCACATTGGTGCTGCCAGCTTGGAGGCAGTGAATGCCCGTCTGGTGCCCTTCAAACATGATGCCTGGACCTTTGAACCTGTGACGTAATGCCCAGGGCGGCAGCTTCCTACCCACCCTGCTACATGATTGGCTGTGCCCCTCAACCATAGCTAATTGGCTGGCCGCTGCACGGTCACATGTGCCCAGCTGTCCCATTCTTGAGTGCAATGTTGCGTTTGCCTTGTTCAGCTGCCAACAGCCTCGCCCCTACTGGAAGATTACAGCCCTTCTTTCCAAATATGTCGAAATTCAGTACATTTTTGAGTGGATTTATTTCTAATCCAGTTTGTAATTTATGCATTTCATTTTTGCATTCGCTGCACCTGGGCCTGAGCGTTGCACGTGTCGGGTGCTCGAAGATTGGAGGAGCCAGAGGTGGCCACGAACATTGAAAAAAAGCAATTTCACACTGACTGACTGATTAAGGGTCAACCAGCATGATACAGGCCCCATAAGACCATAAGATACAGAAGCTGAAGTAGGTCATTTGGCCCATCGAGTCTGTTCTGCCGTTCTGTACACCACTTCCCAGCCCTATCCCCATAACCCATGATTCCGTTATTGATTAAAAATATGTCTATCTCAGCATAGTTAACATAGTTAACAACTGAGCCTCTGCAGCCCTCAGCGGTAAACATTGGAAAAGGGCTGCTGGCAGGGGGGCAGGGGCGTTGGGGTGCACCAGGTTCTATGGGAGCTTTCAAATCAGCTGAGGTAGCACCCTGAAGGCTTCAGGAGCTCTGGAGGAGGCACAGGGAGCTGTACAAATATAAGCTACAGTTATGGTGCAGACATGCCAAGTTGGGGGGGGGGGGGGGGGGTGATGCAGGTGGGCATTCTGACACCTGCTTCCCAGATGAGTGAGTGAGGCAGTGAGTGCCAGGCAGGACCTTCTGATGCTGCGGGTTGGCAGGTGGAGGCCATCCCACCAAATGCACATGGCCTAGGCAGAGGTGGCATCCCAGATCAGCGGACACCATGTTGCAAGATGCACCTGGATTCAGTGCCAAAAAATGTTTAATGAACTGCGCTCAACAAGGGTGAGTACTGATTTGGCATGGTACTGTGTGGAGAAGTCTCAAAGTGACTTTCTGATGCTCAGGAGTATAAAATTCAGAGTAACACAAGACGCATATACTTGTGCCTTCTTGGGCTGGGAGATCAGTCTGCTAGCCCTCGGTGCATATGAGGGTCAGGTGTGTAAATATGATGGGCACTTCAACTGGTTCCTGGGCAGGGATGGGGGCGAGCCTGATTTAGTGTTGCAGGCAGAGGATGGATTAATTAATGGACCTTTGTCCATACTGGAGAAGAGAAGCCATAATGCCACTGAGCAGACAAAAACGGGTGGATGCATGGCCAACCTGCTCACCTTGAGCAAATGCGAGATAAACCCCTAGAGCTAGAGTGTGATCACGCACCAAGCTCAACAGGTCATGGAGAGGCAGACATCTCTGAGGAAGGTACGAGTCCAGTAGTGGAACATGCAAAGAGTGCAAACAATGTAGGGTCCTCTCATCTCAAAAGATATATGTTCTAAGCAAAGGTCTGCAGTGATCCAGCAATAATGATGCCACCACGGTGTTGTCTGCAGCATGCACATTGAATAAGTGATGATTGATACCACTGACATACCGGGCTGGATTCTCCATCAGCGGGATCCTCCGCTTTGCCAACGGCGCACTCATGCCTGCGAATTTCCCGACGGCGTGGGGATGCCCGTAATGGAAAACCCCATTGGCGGACTCCCAGGACGGAGGATCCCAGTGGGGGCACACTACACCAGAGAGCAGGTGCAGCGGGACAGAGAATCCCACCCATTGTTTTCCTCCTTCAGATGTGCCATCCTCTAGAGCCATTGGAGGAGGAACCACACACATGTCCATTCACAACGCAATCTCATCCTCTGTCAGATACCAGCTCAGATACAAGCAGAAGGGAGAGCTGCACTCCCCGTGCCTTCACCTTTCCTCCCACAGGTCTCTCCCTGCAATGTAGCCTGCAGACAGCTGACCAGCTCTCCCTCCTGCCCCTCTCTGCTTCCTCAGCCGATGTTCCCCCAGCAGATTACAAAATCTGCAGAGATGCAGATGACTTTGTCCCAAGCACTGAAGGCTGCACTGGGCAGAAATATTCCAAGAGAGTTGTCAAAACAAAGTCCTCAATAACAAAGCTAACAAAGCAACAAAGCAAATACTTGAGGAGAAGCCACATTAAATGCTGGAATGAAATCTCAGCAATAAATCAGCAGCAAACTCTCACCTGAACTAATAACTCACATAACCAATGCTCTAGCCACCTTTCATCCCAGTCTGGGAGGAGAAATGTGAATAAACGGATTGGCCACCTGCCCATGTTACCTGTGCGATGAGTGCTAAATCAAACGGGCAACATAAAATGCTGATCATGTTGTTAATGAGCTTAATTGCATGGTTCATTGTTGTTGAGCATGTTTCTGACTCCCGCACGCACCCATCGACCGTAATGTTGCCCCCTAACACAATGATGTTGAGGTGCACGCCCAACGCCTTCTCACAAAATGGCCGCACACCTGCTCAAACAACGTAAAGTTCTGGGCCTGGTGTTTCCTCTCGTGTTCAGAAGGAGCCACCATTATACATACATGGTACAGATAGTATTCAAAAATATTTGCAGATAGACACTTCCAACCTTATTCACTCTGGGTAACTGTATTCTAATGATCTCAGTTGATTTCTCCACCGCTTTATAGTTTAGGACCCTCCTGATGTGAGGCTTTCAAGTCACATAGGCTCTTGGTGGTACTGACATGCTCAGCATTGGAAAGATTAATGTGCACCTTGGACCTGAGCCTCTGTTTACATTGGAAATTGAAATCCTGGACATAAGCATTCATTAATGTTGAGAGAAGGAGCTGGAATATCTTGACATTATGATGCCTACAATTAATGTAGAAAATATATCATGAGATGTCTACGATTTAATACATGATCTGTGATTAACTTACTTAAAATTGTCTGAAATGGAATCAAGTTAAATAATAAGAAAATGATCCTTCAAAGGAGCAGTCTCGGTGCTCTTTCAGAGCATCCGTGGAGACATGATGGGCCGAATGGCCTCCTTCCCGTACCTGCCTCGCCGAACAGGCACCGGAATGTGGCGACTAGGGGCTTTTCACAGTAACTTCATTTGAAGCCTACTTGTGACAACAAGCGCTTATTATATTATTATTATTATTCTACACTGTTGGGATTCTGTGTATTCTATGCATACACAGACAGGCACACCCTCCCCCCCTCCTTCCCTGAAAACCTATCCACACGCCCAGCTGGTTGAGGACTAAATCCTAGACTGAATCCCTTCCAATCCCCACTTTTATATCAATCCAAACGAGGCCAGCTCAGGATGCACCAGGGTCAAACACAAGGCTGGTTAGTTAAACCTAACTCTTTAGCTCAGTCCTAGTCCCCTCCCCTTCCCAGAAATTGGTGCCTAATCTGTCCATCTCTAGGTCTGCTCCTTAAGCAAAAAGGCAAAAAAGTTTTATTAGTCAGCTCTGCTGCTTCTTACTTTTTAATGGTTGTGTTTATTAATGGCTCTTTCTTTTAAATTAAGCATTTATTGCTTTCACATGAATGTTGTTTATGATTTCTTCATAACTTTATTGTTGAAATCGTGTTTATTGTTGGGTCAAACCCGCAGGGTCGGGGAATCGCCCGGGGCCGGCGTAAATTCCGCCCCCGCCGTGGCCGGAATTCTCCGCCACCTGGGAATCGGCGGGAGCGGGAATCACGCCCCGCCGATCGGCGTGCCCCCCGCAGCGATTCTCCGGCCCGCGATGGGCCGAAATCCCGCCGCTGACAGGCCAATCCCGTCGACGTGGTTTAAACCACATCTGGTGCCGGCAGGATTGGTGGCGTGAGCGGGCCCCCGGGGTCCTGGTGGGGGGGGCGCGGGGCGATCGGACCCCAGGGGGTGCCGCTACGGTGGCCTGGCCCGCAATCGGGGCCCACCGGTCGGCGGGTGGGCCAGTGCCATGGGGTCACTTTTTTCTTCCGCCATGGCGGAGGCGGAAGAGACTCCTTTACCGCGCATGCGCCGGTCTTGACGCCAGCGGCCGCTGGCGCACCGGTGAATGCGCGGACCGGCGAAGGCCTTTCGGCCAGCCCCGACGTCGGGCGGCGTAGCGCCAAAGGCCGTTGGCGCCGGTTTTGGCACCATCGGTGGAGCGGAAACTGCTCCGGCGCGGGCCTAGCTGCTAAAGGTGCAAAGGATTCCACACCTTTGGGCAGGCCCGACGCCGGTGTGGTTGCCGCCACTCCGCTACGCCGGTACCCCCCACCCCACCGGGTAGGGGAGAATCCCGGCCCAGATCTCAAGCAGCTGCCGCTGGATTTCTGCTGAAGGAGAATGAGAGGCTCACAAGAATTTAGTTGCTTTTTGGAGGGGTGGAAAAGGGGTTATCTTTGCCCCAAATAGAAACGGAAGTATTGGAAATGCTCAGCATGTCCGGGGGTATCTGAGCAGAGAGAAACATTAATCAATGAATCTTCATCAGAACGAGTGGAGATCGTGGAGCTGTTTCTCTCTCCAGATACTGCCTGGCCAGCTGCATACTTCCAGTATTTTCTGTTTATATTTCAGGTTTCCAGTGTCTGCAGTGTTTTGCTCTCCTATTATATGCTCCATGCTGTGTGGTTAGACAGAATTTATAATGAGAAAATATCTATACCTCAATGTAAAGGGTAATTTTTCTGATAGCAAGGTCTATTTATGTGAATGGAAATAACGCATTATTGCAGGTGAATTGTTTTGTGACCATTTACTGAAAGATGTCACCATTTTGAACCTTGGAAGTGAAACCAGGAGTCATGCACAAAATGAATATGTCACTGTTAGTTCAAGATATTCTCATTTGTATATGGGATTGTTGTTTGTGGTGCTTGAAGTTCCAGTTTGTGGACGTTGCTGTCCGGATACAGCATAAGGCCAGGTTCAAAGAAACAGAACTGATTTCATAATGTGTGCAATTGCCTCACAAAGCTGTGGTTGTAAAGTATATCATAACAAAACCTAAGCTTTTGATAGGCTTTGTAAATAGAAGCAGAGAGTACAAAATCAAGGGCTGCGTTTCAACGGAAACATTTCTAAGTGGCATTTTGGGCGAGTTTGGCAGGGTGTTCCTCAACAGCCACATTGGCGAAATGACAGCCTGTATTCATCAGCCGGAGTTTCGCCATTACTGGCTG
The DNA here is from genome assembly GCF_902713615.1 of Scyliorhinus canicula. Lineage (NCBI taxonomy): Eukaryota > Metazoa > Chordata > Chondrichthyes > Carcharhiniformes > Scyliorhinidae > Scyliorhinus > Scyliorhinus canicula. The sequence continues at coordinate 42,756,362 of NC_052161.1, forward strand.
TCTCACCGTCTAATTTGCCAGATAGTGCCTCAGTGCCGCACCACTAACAAGAGGGAGCGGATTTTAAATGTTCTCTCGGCACTCACCCCCAGTCAACACACAAGCATGGCAGACCTGGTCCTCACTTTGGCGATGCCGACCTGGCCAGGCTTTTCGACGCTGGGGATACAAGACACCCTGTTCCAGCGAGGAGGGTTGGAGGACCAGCAGCAGTGTCAGCCATGGCGCCTGGGAGGCAGTGGCAGCGGCTGTCAGTTTGGACAGCATGGCCAGGTGGACCACAGTCCAATATTGGAAGAAGACCAATGACCTCTACCGAGCTGCAAGGGTACGTTACCACGTCTGTCCATCATCAGTTGTGCCAGCCACCCCACAAATTCCCAAACCCCCACATATCACTGGCTGAGGCTTCACAACATCCCCACATCAAGCTTTGTGCTTCTTTCTCGGCACCCCCGAGCACCCACAGGCAAAACCCCTTCATGCCCATGTGCGGTGCTCACACATTTACCTTCTATAGACCCCCTAACACACCAAGCTTGCACTGCATAATGCCCTCTCTTTGTCCGTGCAGGGGAAGATGGGCCATAATAAACGGGAAAGGGCCAAGACAGTAGGGGGGGAGACAGGGGGCAAAATACCAGAGTTCTGAGACCTCACCCCCTATAAGGAACAGCACGTGGAGATTGCGAGGTTGCCCGAGGAGGGATCATCACCGACAGTGAGGTTGGCCTGCATCAAAGTGGTGAGGCTCCACTGCCCTTTCACACACCTGTCTCAAGTGAGTTGTTCGTGTCAGACAAAATGATCGTTGTGTCTCATTGACCACTCGTCCATTCCCTTGCTGGATCTCCTCTGATGAGACCGGATCATCAGAAGTGGTACCCCTTCCACCCCCTCCTCCCCGCCACCCAAGAGACCACCTCAAAGGAGGGCTCCGAGGAGAACACTGGCAAGGAATTTCAGCTATCACCGCACCTTCCACTAGTGCAGAGACACACACCTTGATGGGTGTCTTTATTGTTCAGGTTTCTGGGGCACAACCTGGTGAGCATCACACAGCTGATGATGCACATCAGATGGAGGCAAGAACACCCAAATGAGACAGCAGTCGGTATCCTGCTGGATCCCAGGACTCTGTGGGCCCCGGTCAGATACCAGGTCTTTGGACAAGGTTCTCCCAGAGCTTATCCAGGTGATAGGACACATGTGTGACATACAGGAAGAGATGTCAGGCACAGTCCAGTGATTACATAGCCAATCGGAGGAGGCTTAAAGGCTTTGGCTTCAGATGTTGCCGACCATGCATGACACCAGGATCAACTCTGCCTGGGTGGCAACCAGAGTGGAAAACCTTGAGCACGACAGCTGTACCTTGAGTGGTGGTGTCCAGGCATGGCTCAGTCTGTGATGACCATGACTGAGGGCCTTGACATCATTTCCTGAGCTGAGAGACCTTCCACAGATGTAGGAGGACATTGCCAAGGCACTCCAGAGTGTGGTCCGCTCAAAGAGGAGCTGTACAGGCCAACCTGGGGCCTTCCAGTAAGGAGTCAATAATGGTCTCCAGGTCTCCAGAATCCCCCCTCCAGGTTCTCCAAGGGTGTCCATTAAGGGCATCAAAGGCCACAAGGCGTGGCAAAGAGCAGGCTGCCTCCACCTGTGATGTGCATCCTGCAGACACATCTAGATTTAACAGTGGACCACGAAAGATTAAGAAGATTGAAGAGCACTGAGTGAGCACTGGGGGGGTGGTCACTATCTCTAGTTAGAGGGAATGGAAATGTAAAATGTTCACTATTAAAACATGTTACACCTGATAACTGTGAAGTCTCTGTTAATCTTTACAGCGGGCCTGTTGCATCCCAGTCCCTGTTGCCATCCGTTCCCCCCAACCCCCCCTCCTCCAGGACACAGTAGTCCAGGAACAAATGCTCCCAAAATGGACCCCATTTAGAGGGTGTGTGTGAGCGTGCTGGAAGCAGAAAGACAGAAGTCAGACTTTGGCATAAACTGAGGAGCACCAGAGCTTCCCACAGTGCGTTATCATCACTCTCCTGCCTGAAAAGTGACCCGTTGACAGGTCCATTACCTGAGAGTGATTTGTTTACAAACCCTTGGAAGGTGGAACAGGGTGGTCAGTGAGGGGGTGGTGTGATGGAGACGGGAGGGCGGGGGGAGGTGGGGGGGGGTTGTGCAAAAGGCGAGGTTTGGGGAGAAGAGGGGAAACGGGCGGAAGGGGAAGAAGGGATATGGGGGAGGGAGGAAAATAGGGGGGCAGGAGTTGAGCTGACGGACATAGCCATGTCGTACGTGAATCTGGTGTGGATGAGGGGTCCCTAAGTTAGGGCTTGCTGGACCCTTCCCGCCCCCTATCGTCCATCTTCCGACACTTCCTGTGGCTCCTTCCCAGGCTCGTCCTCCAGTCCATCCTGGTCCAGCTCCTCTTTCTCTGATAGGTCTCCCTGCTGCTGTGCCAGGTTGTGGACGGCACAGCAGACAGCCGCAAAGTAGGAAACCCTCTGGGGGGGGGGGGGGGGGGGGCGCGCTGGTGGGTGGGGGGGGGGGGGGGGTATACGGTAGGGCACTACAAGAGCGGTTATAGCTGTAGGAGCTGTTCTGCACACTGCCTGGGTAGCATACACTCAGAGTACTGTCCAGCGAGCCAGTGCATCATACAGAGGTAGTGGTCGCACCCAATCTGAACATTCAGAGAGTGGGACCCCTTCCTGTTAATGAATGGCACTCTCTGATGCCTCAGCATGCACAAAGCGGTATGCGTGCCATCTATGGCCTCCTGGATCTGGGGCATCTGGTGATGGTGGAGGGTCCTGGTGGCTGCTATTGCTATTTCCTTCCTTTTCTATAGCCGAAAGAAACAACAGTTTTTTCTAAGATACCTGGGTCTTGGAACAGCGGGCTCAGTGGGACGTTTTAGTCCAGAAGGCGATCCGGTTTGAAGCAGGAAGATGCTGCGGGGGAAGTGGGGGAACTTCAATATCGATAGTGGCTTGGTATTACCTCTACAGACCAAGCTGGCCAGGTCCTAAAAATCCGAAAGCTTCTGGGCTGAGACTGTGACAGATGGTGAAGGAACAAACAAGAGGGAAAAACATACTTTACTTCATCCTCACCAACCTGTCTGCGCAGATGCATCTGTCCATGATAGTACCGGTAGGAGTGGCCACCGCACACAGTCCCTATGGAGACAAAGTCACATTGTGGATACCCTCCATCATGTTGTGTGGCACTACCACTGTGCTAAATGGGATAGGCTGCGTACATATCTAGGAACTCCAGATTGGATATTGTGGGCCATCAGCAGCAGTAGAATTGCACTCAACCACAATCTGTGATCTTATGGATTGCCATATGCCCCACTCTACCTTTACCACCAAGCCAGGGGATTATCGCTGATCCAATGAAGATTACAGGTGGGCATGCTTGGGCACAGCATCAAGCATACCTTGGGAGAATCACGCCCGAGGTGTTAAACTGGTGCAGTTACAAACAGGGCTACCTGCCAAACAGCGTAAGCGGCAAGTTATAGACAGAGCTAAGCAATCCCACAACTAATGGATTAGAACTAAGCTCTGCAGTCCTGCCACATCCAGCCATGAATGATGGTGAATAATTAAATAAATCACTGGAGGAGGAAGCTCAACAATTATCCCCATCGTCAATGATGGAAGAGTCCAGCACATCAGTGAAAATATATGATTGAAGAATTTGCAACAATCTTCAGCCAGAAGTGCTGAGTGGATCATCCATGCTTCCTGGTTATTGACCTCACTGTGAAGGACAATAAGTCCTTCCTGTTGTAAGGGCTGTATCAATAACTGCTGTGCATTACCAGACAGAATGTGATATATCTCCACACTGGTTTGTTAGACAGAGGTAGGAGCAGCGCTAGATACCAGACGTGTTAACAAACCTCCCAGATATTGTTGAACATAATTTAATCTCTTCAAATAAAAGAACCCATCTAACTGAGTTATCAAACCCATTTGTGCATTTGTGTAGAAAACCCAACACTTCCAATCCACTTTGCCCAGGTCTATCTATCAAATTACCTAAATAATTAACCAACTGTCAATCTGATGATGCAAATCTTTGCAGGACCAATCTCACCAAATATTGAAACATTTCTCACATGAGCTTACAAACAAAAAGACATTTTACTTTTGGAAGGGAGTCACCCTCTGCAGCTTTACTATAAAGGTCCAGATGTTTGGAATATTCTCATTCTCAGAAGGCTTTCTGGGTAAAGACAGTTTGGCAGAGAAATCATGGATCCCAGTGCATCTTCTGTTTCCAGGCCCCTTATTTCCCACCTAGCACCCTGCCCTTAACCCTCCCTCTCACATCCTTCATGTGCCCAGAATTGGGCACAAAAGTCACGGGGGCACGGGGGCATGGTGTTTGGGCATCTATATAGGTTTCAGTAAAACTTATTGGGCGTGATTCAACCACCACGTCGCACCCGGCGTGGACCTGGGCGTGCTGGGTAAATAGCAGGAAAAGGCAAAATCGAGATTCGCGCCTGGCTTGAACCAATTTGCGATTCACCCAGCCCGCTCCCAATGGCAAGCTCCGGATCATGCCCAGAAATGGCGAGCATATCGTTAACCCTAGGTGAACCTTTCCGGATTTCACGACGGCGTCGGGCCTGGCGGAGAATTCCGCCCTATGTCTTCTGATCCTATATCGCTCCTTTCTATCAATTTAACTTCATTCCTTACTAACAATGCAACCCCATCCCCTTTGCCCATCTGCCTGTCCTTTTCATAGAATATATATCCTTGGATTTTTAGATCCCAGCCCTGATCCCCTTGCTGCCACGTCTCTGTGATGCCCACAACATCGTACCGGCCAATTTCAATGTGCGCAACAAGCTCATTTACCTTGTTCCGTATACTGCGCGCATTTAGGTACAACACCCTCAATCCTGCATTGACCACCTCCCCTTTCACACTCACCTCAGTCACTGTACACTGTACACTGGCGCTTTTTGATTTTTGATTTTTGATTCTGGCTTCTCTGCCTTGCACTTTCCTCCTTACTGCTTTTTGTTATTGGCCCCGTTTTACTTCCGTCCGCCTTCCTGCATAGGTTCCCATCCCCCTGCCACGTTAGTTTAAACCCTCCCCAACAGCACTAGCAAACACCCAAATACCTCCCCCCCCACCCCAGGACATCGGTTCCAGTCCTGCCCAGGCGCAGACCGTCCGGTTTGTACTGGTTCCACCTCCCCCAGAACCGGTTCCAATGGCCCAGGAATTTGAATCCCTCCCTCTTGCACCTTCTCTCGAGCCACGCACTCATCCTATCTATCCTGACATTCCTACTCTGACTAGCTCATGGCACTGGTAGCAATCCTGAGATTACTACCTTTGAGGTCCTACTTTTTAGTTTAACTCCTAACTTCCTGAATTCAGCTAGTAGGAGCTCATCCCGTTTTTTACCTATATCATTGGTGCCTATGTGCACCACGATAACTGGCTGTTCACCCTACCCCCAGAATGTCCTGCAGCCGCTCTGAGAAATCCTTGAACCTTTCATCAGGGAGGCAACATACCATCCTGGAGTCTCGTTTGCGTCTCTTCTCCTTATGATTGAGTCTCCTATCACAACAGCCCTGCCATTCTTCTTCCTGACCTCCTGTGCAGCAGAGCCAGCAACGGTGCCATGAACCTGGCTGCTGCTGCTTTCCCCTGGTGAGCCATCTCCCTCAACAGTATCCAAGCGGTATATCTGTTTTGGAGGGAGATGACCGCAGGGGACACCTGCACTGCCTTCCTACTCTTGCTCTGTCTTTTGGTCACCCATTTTCTCTCTCCCTCAGTAATTTTAACCTGTGGTGTGACCAACTCGCTAAATGCGCTATCCACGATGTCCTCAGCATCGCGGGTGCTCCAAAATGAGTCCATCCGCAGCCCTGATGATCTTAATGCCCAATTGCCCTCCTTCCACTGCGTTGATTGGGTTAAAATCAGTCCTCTCTTTTTGCCACTCTTTAAACTTAGCGGCGGAATATCTAAGAAATCTGTTGACTTTGAGAAGGACCCTCCAAAAGTATTTCCTAATGCAAGTTGAGTCTGGGAAGTGATTTATTTACAAAAGCCAAAAGTGTGTTGAGTAAATAGTTTTGTAAATAATTAATTTTCTTTACTTCAGGAAACACTACTAGATGGTGCAGAGTCGTCAGAAAACACATTTATTTACTTGTCTCCAACTTAAACCTTACAGGCAATAGTATTGTTGATGTTCTCTCAATTACTAAAATGGCAACAAGGCAGGTTCAGCATTCCAACATTGTTTGTCTCCTCAGGTCATTTTTCGTCTCTTCAATGGCTGTAAGAGAAGAGTAGGCATGAATAAAAAGTAGTGCGCCAGCAGTAGAAAGTGTTGGTTTAGTACTGCTCTGAGCATTCTTTCCCCACTGAAAGGAACATTAGTGGCAAGTGAGTGAAAACTTCCATTTGTTGGCTTCTTACAGTTACTAATGAGTAATTCCAAGGAGCTTTCTTCAGTCATGTGGTCAAATTGAGATGAAGGATCCAAGCTTGACATTTGTGAGCTTAAAGGAACTAAAATGATTTCAATCCAAAAATATGATGGGAGTGAGGGGAATGAGGTGGTTACTATGAACCTCTCAATTAAATGCTTGATACATTGGGAAGCGTGTGCTTGGTGAAGCAAAGGAACAGTGGTTTGCAGATTGTTAATTTGTTTTCTAATTAGACCCAATATTCAAAGAAGAGCAGCTGTAAACTTTGTTTTACTGAGACATGAGGGTTATGCACACAGGGAAATACTTTGGAAAACAGCAGTCCAGCTCCTGGATACTTCTTATGCAGGATAGTTGTTCTTTGTGGGGAGAAAGAGTGGCATGGTGGCAGAGTGGTTAGCACTGCTGCCTCACAGCACCAGAGATTCGGGTTCACTTCTGGCCTTGAGTGACTGTCCGTGCGGAGTTTGCACTTTCTCCCCGTGTCTGCATGGGTTTTCTCCGGGTGCTCCAGTTTCCCCCCCACTGTCCAAAGATGCATAGGTTAGGTAGGTTGGTCATGCTAAACTGCCCCTTAGTGTCCAAAGATACGCAGGTTAGGCAGATTGGTCATGCTAAACTGCCCCTTAGTGTCCAAAGATGCGCAGGTTAGGCAGATTGGTCATGCAAAACTGCCCCTTAGTGTCCAAAGATGTGCAGGTTAGGCAGATTGGTCATGCTAAACTGCCCCTTAGTGTCCAAAGATGCGCAGGTTAGGTAAGTTGGCCATGTTAAACTGCCCCTTAGTTTCCAAAGATGCGCAGGTTAGGCAGATTAGTCATGCTAAACTGCCCCTTAGTGTCCAAAGATGCGTAGGTTAGGTAGATTGGCCATGCTAAACTGCCCCTTAGTGTCCAAAGATGCGTAGGTTAGGTAGATTGGCCATGCTAAACTGTCCCTTAGTGTCCAAAGATGCGCAGGTTAGGCAGATTGGTCATGCTAAACTGCCTCTTAGTGTCCAAAGATGCGCAGGTTAGGCAGATTGGTCATGCTAAACTGCCCCTTAGTGCCCAAAGATGCGCAGGTTAGGCAGATTGGTCATGTTAAACTGCCCCTTAGGGTCCAAAGATGTGCAGGTTAGGCAGATTGGTCATGCTAAACTGCCCCTTAGTGTCCAAAGATGTGCAGGTTAGGTGGGGTTATGGGATTGTGGGGAGAGCAGGGGTAGGGGGCTCTTTCAGAGAGTCGGTGTTGATTCGATGGGCCGAATGGCGTCCTTATGCCCTGTAGGACTTCTATGATTCTAAGATAATAGTGAACGGGAGATGCCAAAATGCAAATTCATACCAGTGCTGTAAAGGAATAATAAGCGACATTCAGGGGACACCACTGAATGCTGTGTTTTTAGTCCCTTAGGCAAGGGATCAATTTTATTTTTCTGTTGTGGTGACCGGTGCTGTTTGAGTGCTGTGTGTGTCAGCAGGGCTGAAAGGTGACCTTGTTCTACATAGGAAGGTCAGCTAATTAGTGAAGTATTATTCCACCTCCAACATGTACAATGATGATGCATTGGGAGCTGGCAGTGTGTAAAGGGTTTCAAGTCATTCTGAAAGATATCCCGCTGAAAGGGAAGAAATAGATCCACCAAGTGAATGCAGTAAAATATCGTGCCATTCCCAAGTGATAGTATTAAGAGATGTTGTTTTGTCGGTTCTGTCGCATGAGGCCCAGGACATAAGGGCGCTCCTATTTGAAATGGAGGGACAACTACCTGGCATAAGAAGCAACAGAACAGTTAGATAGGGGTTGTAGAAAGGGTAAACATGATGTTACATGTGCACCAATATTAAGCCAAATGAAGCAGAAATTTGCTGGTGCCTGAAAAGTTGCCAAGGTACGTTTGCTTACACTTGAATTGTAGTCTCACCCTACAACACATAACAGCACTTCATGCAAACTTGATGCAGTACCACAGAGGATAGACGAACAGCACTCTGACAAGCTCATGCTGATGTTTCTGCAGGGTACAATGTACTGCCACTGTCACAGATAAATCTTGCTCTTCAGCAAAAGCAGACATAATGCCTATCCACTAGTCCAAAGGTTCCTTTGACCTTTTGGATACTTCACAGTAAGTTTGATAATGGGTCAGGAGGGACCAACAACAGGAGCAGTAGATGGTAACTTCTCAGACACAATTTTAACACCATTGGTTTACACAGTTCCCTTCAGAGGCCATCCGGATGGGTTCATACCAGAGTCAAAAACAGAAGCAACATCCTCAGAGATGTTTGTTACACATGGAAATAGTGGAATAATCTGAAGCTTTCTGAGGAGCTGCAATACATAACTCCTCAAATGAAACAGGTAATGGGTGCATGTCACATTAAATATAATTTAGTACATCAAGGGTAGTTAATCACTGAAGCTCTTTTAACTGATGTTTGTGATTCTTCCAAAGCAGACCGTCCACCAATAACTGAATACGTAACAGCCCCAATCTATTCAACAACACCATCAATCCATATTCTCATAATCCCATGGATATAAACACTAATTTCTCTTTCTCCTGACCTATGTTACATAGAAGGTTAGTGATCGAGCTTCTGATGTTTCGAAGTTAGCTTTGGAAGTATCAAAACAATGACCTAACTTGCAGCCAGTGAATAACTCAGCAGTGTTACATCATTAATATTGTGACGTGTTGCACAGTAACTTTAAAGAAATACTGCTAATTTCTGATGCAACAGGGGGAATTTTAACCCGGAGGCCAACGGGAGGGTCTGGTTGCTGGTTGGTGGGGGGTTAAATCCATCAAAAGTCTAAGCGAGTGAGGAAGTTGCCTGTGACCTGCCACCTCCTGTGTTTAACCTGGAGTATTAGACCAGCTGTGTTCAACCCCTGTGGGTGAGACTGTGTTGTCCATTAACATATGGTAATCGCTCAGTTAGAATAATATTTCAAAGCAGTTTTAATTATGGCGCCGAGGTTGCCGGAGATCCAGAGTTGCGGAGGAGGTTGGATCTTTTCCATACCGCTGGATGGCTGTGTGCTGGTCGTTGCAGATTCACTCAAGGTAGGTTTGTTAGAGTTAATAGCTCCTTGGTACCATGATGTGTTATCTGTGTTGGTCTAACATCGATTGCAACTGGACGCAGGAAAACGGGAAACAGGCTTCTGACACAGGAGTCCAACACTGTTTTATTGAACCTGTTGATTGCTGTACATAATCTGCTGTGGGTTGACACTCTATTAACCTAACCGATAACCTCCTACTGGCTTGACCAGACGAGCTCTCTCTCACATGGTGATGATGTTCATTGGCCTGTGCACTGTGACTATCTCCCTAGCCGTATCGTGTGAGAGAGGGAGAGCCTTAATGCCCTGTGGGCTTTCCAGTGGTGGTGTCCTGTCTGGTGATTGGTTGTTCTGTGTCGTGTGTGTTCATTGGTTATCCTGTGTGTCAATCACTGCCTGTCTGCATCCCATGATATACATGAGTGGATATTCTGACAGTTACTTGTACACTTTGGAGGTTTTCTGAACCCATATCAGGATGAGTGACGATCTGGTATAGACAGAGGAGCAATGTGGTCAGTTCCAGCCACCTGCTGCTGTGAGACCTGAAGCTGGGCGAGGCAGAGGATGAAGCAACGGAGAACTGAGAGAGGGATGTAATCACATAGGCATGTAAGCAGGATACATTACCCATGATATTGGGTGTCCAGGAAGATGTTCCTTGACGCAGCCGAACACCAGTGTTTCAAAGAAGTCAAAGCTGAAGTGTCAGGATGGTGATGAACATCTTCAGTGTCTTGGAAGACCGGCTGCCTGCTGGCTCTGGTGCCTGTGATTTATCAGTGGCTGTCAAAGTGACCACTATCCTCAATGTCTTTGTTTCTGGATCCTCCAGGGGATCTGCAGAGACATATTCAAAATTTCCCAGTCAGCAGCCTACAAATGTTTTAGACACTTGCTGCTGGCTTGCTTTCCAGGGAAACCAATTATAACGTTACCTGCTAGCATGCCAGCTAGAATGAGCGCTTGCTTGGGTATATGGCTTTGGCTGACTTCCTATATGTGCAGGGCATCATTGAAGGCTCACACATGGCAATCCGGGTCGCCCTAATTGCCTGGGGGTGTGCAGAAACTTCCATGCCATCAATATGTAGCTGGTGTGAAACCATGAAAAGACATTTCTGTAGGTGTAGGCAAGAATCTTGAGCAGGTGCCATTCTGTTCTTATCCTGGAGCAGTTTAAGCTCCCTGACATCTTTGGATTGCAAACAGTGTTAAAGGGGGCCTGCTGTGAGGCACTTCAAACTTGGCTGATGACAGCTGTCAAAAACCTGACCGATGAAGTCCGACAGCAGGACAGTGAGTGGCACATAATGACCAGACTGGTGATCGAACAAACCATCAACATGCTGAAGATACGCATCAATTGCCTTAAGGATCTAGCGGTGCCTTCTGCTACACTATCCCAGACCTTCCATTTTGTTTTGCCTGTCCCCATTCACCCTCCTTTCAGCAGTATAAAACCCACCACGTTTCTGGCTCCCTTCAATTCCGAGAAAGAGTCATATTTGACTCAAACCACTAAATCTGGACACGACCTAACGGCCTTGATGCACCCAACTCGTGAGATTTACGATTCTCGCTACACCTCGCGAGGTAGCACTGGTTTCTACAAATGTGGGTCAGGCATACTGGCACTTGGGGGAGGTCTCCCAGGCGATCAGGGGCCCCTGGGTGGTCAGGTTCTGGGCAAGGTGGTACCCTGGCAGTCCCGATGCCACCCAGGCACTGTGACACTGCCAGCCTGGTACCTGGCAGTGCCAGGGTGCCCGGTGGCACTTCCAGGTTGGCTGGGGCACTGCCAAGGTGCCAGGCTGACAGTACCACGATGTCCAGATCGTGCCCAGACATATGAGGTGGGGTGCAGGGAGCTCGAGGATGCCCTAATTGGTACATTGCGGCATTAGTGCAGTCCAAATGCCGTGGTGGGGGTCCAGACATAAAAGACGCCCCAATCTCTTCCTGTACTGGTCAACTGAGCTCGTTAGTGCAGGAAGTGAGTCTGAGTGGGGCCTCGGTGGGACGCTTCTTACCAAGGCCCAGAACTGATGCAGAGTCCTGTTTAATAGCGGGGTTGTTCTCAGCTCTGAGAGACACCTGGCTAAACTCACCCAAAATGGGACTCTGTTACATTTCCATTAAATCGCGCCCTCTGTTTCTGTCTCCACAAATGCTGAGCTTTTCCAGCACTTTCTGTTTTTATTTCAGATCTCCAACATCCGCAATCTTTTGCTTTAACTTGCTCAGACCTCTGATCTGACTCCCAAGGTGCTCCTGGCTGATTGTCCGACCAAAGACTGCAGCATCTGCACGTGTACAGGGGCAGACGTGTTCATCGGGACACGAGGCAGCAGGTCAGTTCCTGGCTGGTGTAGAAGGTAATGGGCGAGTGTGGGAATGTGTTGAATGGGCTTCCAATGTCCACGCCCCCTTTTGCCACCATACCTGTCATGAGCCAGTCAGTCAACCATCACTGCTCCCACTCTGCTTGAGAGCACATTGATGATCAGCCTGGTGTTGTAACGCCAAAGCTAATGTATCTGTCATCTTACTTAAAGTAGAAGACGTTGCCCTGCAGAGTTTGCATGGTCCTGGCCAAGAATGCATGGACTCAGCTGATTGCCACGTTTGATGTTTCACAAAGTTGGTTGCTCTATTCATCCAAGAAGAAGTGATTGTGATACCCTGTGATACCTTCCCCCTCATGCTTGAGGCAGCCAGCTCTATTTTCTCGGCAATTACAATCAGTTGTCTTTGCAATTCTCTACCTCGGAAGGCTGTGGATGCTCCATGACTCAATTTATTCAAGGTTGGTTTTGACAGATATGGGAAATAGGGGGAAAATGGGAAAATGGAGTGAGGTTCAAGAGACTGCAGGCTTTCTGGTAGAATTGCGAATGCATCAAACATTTTATCGTGCAAAACTATTCAAATTCATCTCTGGGCTGCAGCTCCAAGGTGCCTGATTTCTGTGGAATAGAAGCAGTATGCAACTTCACTCTCACAGCAAGCTTTCACCTGTGTTATCCTTGCCCTCTCACCCCCATTGTCCCACCATGAGCAGATCCCGCATCGATACTCAAAGATAAGCACAATGTTAATATCTGAGCTAGCGGCCATGAATGTGAAATCAAGCGATCATCATTGTTTTCTTGCTGTTCATCCGATGCCTGGCCAGGGCAACACCTTGTAGGTGTCTGAGACTGCGGTGGGGCAAGACGGGATGCTTACACCATCTGCAGCTGACAAATAAGATAATGTAAGACAATGGAAGTGGGATGTGAGGAGAAGGATTACGTATGAGAATACCGCCATCTTTGATGGTTTCAGTTCCTCTGCTGGTCAGTAAAGGGGGGTTTCCTAATAATGACCATCACAATCTCCTCCATAGGGGTTAAAGACATGCAGACATGTCTATTCCCCTTTCATTGGAGCCTGTCGCCTCTGGTTATATGGTTTAAAGCTGTCTGTGTGTAAGGGCTGGATGTAATAAGTGCGACAGTGTGAGGATGAGGTGAACCAAATGAATGTGAGGTATGGGTTGTGATGGATTGAGATTACTGCTATGTGGGTGATGGGGTTGTGGTGATTTCAGTAGTGCCTGAGGCTAATGATGCAATTGTTATGTTATTTGAAGATTAATTCAGTACTGTTGACCATTCAAGGCCATTTAATTTTTTGAACCATTACGAACAGGTCTTTGAAGCTTGACACCTGGCACTGACCTTCATGGCTATGTATTCCCTGCTGAGCATTTGGCTGGAGGATCTTAAACAACCCCTCCCCCCCTCCCCCGCAAAGGATACAAGCCATCTTTCCTCTTTTTCACCTCCTCCATAAACACCTCCATCTGAAAATCTTAGGAGCCCACTCTCTCTCATTTTTTGCCATTCTTCATTCTTTCCTCTGTTAACATCACTTCCTGCCCAGTTTCTAGCACCTGCTCCAGCGGCAGTGTATCTTTATTTTCTAAAATTCAGGCCAGCTTTAAAAAGCGCAGGTCAGCTATAAGAAGGATAGACCACCTTTGAGAAGGGCAGGTCAGCTTTGAGCAATGCAATCCAGCTTTAAGAAGTGCAGGTTAGCTTTAAGACACGCAGGCCAGCTTCAAACAGTGAAGGCCACTTTAAGAAGTGCAGGCCACTTTAAGAAGTGCAGGCTAGCTTTAAGCTATATAGGCCAGTTTTAAAAGGTGTAGACCAGGTTTGACCAATGCAGTCCAGCTTGAAGAAGTGCAGACCAGCCTCAAGCAATCCAGGCCAACTTTAAAGAATTCAGTATGATATCATAGTGGTTAGCACTGTGGCTTCACAGCCCCAGGGTCCCAGGTTCGATTCCCTGCTGGGTCACTGTCTGTGCGAAGTCTGCACGTTCTCCCCGTGTCTGCGTGGGTTTCCTCCGGGTGCTCCGGTTTCCTCCCATAGTCCAAAGACGTGCAGGTTACGTGGATTGGCCATGCTAAATTGCCCTTAGTATCCATTAAAATGGTTAGATGGGGTTATTGGGTTAAGGGGATCAGGTTGAAGTGAGGGATTGAGTGGGTCAGTGCAGACTCGATGGGCCAAGTGGCCTCCTTCTGCACTGTATGTTCTATGATACATAACTATGATACCACTTTAAGAAGTGCAGGCAAGCTTTAAGATGTGCATGTCAAATATAAGACGTTCAGGCTAGCTTCAAACAATGCAACTCAGCTTTAAGAAGTACAGGTCAGCTTCACGCAATGCAGGCCGGTTTTAATAAGTGCATGATAGTTTTAAGAAGAGCAGGTCAGCTTCAAACAATGCAGGTCAGCTTTAAGGAGTGCAAGTTAGCTTTAAGAAGGGAAGGCCAGCTTTAAGAAGGGCAGACCAGCTTTCAGAAGTGCAGGCCAGCATCAAGCAATGCAGGTCAGCTTTAAGAAGGGAGGTCAGCTTTCAGAAGTGCAGACTAAGTTTACGTGGCGCTAATAAGTTATGACTGTGGGCTCCCTGCGGTTGCTTGCAGCCAATGAACAGCACAGTTGGATGCTGTCAGATTGCATGTAGAATCATTCAACATGAGTCTGGCATGCTGCCTGCATTACTTTTAAACAGACACGAGTTAATTACTCTTCACATCCAAGTTAACCACCGCCATTTTTACTCTACAACTGAGAACAATGTCACAGCTGAAAAGATGATGTTTTAAAATTATTTTACAGGGTGTGGATTGCTGAGTCAGCAGGTTTTGCTGCTCATCAATAATTTCCCTTGAGAAGGTGATGATGAGCCATCTTCTTGGATTGCTGTAGTCCATTGTTGGAAAAGCAGCTCCACAAGAAGTTAATATCTGCCAAACAACTACCATAACAAGCTAATTATCTCTGTCCCATCTGTTGATGACATTGGAATCACTTCGAGCAACTTTGGAGAAGGAACAATTTCTGGGTATTCAGCTTAACAAAATCAACATTAAATTATCCGCATGGTTTTGTTGGCCATTACTGAATAACATTTTCTGCAGGGTTTACCGTTTACTGACAGGGCTGATCGATGTTGCTATCACTCTTCCTACACCACAATAACTGGTATGGTAATTCCTGGATTATATTGCTGTGGAAAATGGGAGGAACAAAGTCCCTAAAGCAATGCACCCTTCAATCAGCAATTCAGCTCTAAATCTAACATGCATAGTAATTGTGCCATTAAAAAAAACAGCCATTCACCACAAAGTGCACAGCATAAAAAGCACAATGTTGCATGAGGTAGCGCGACATATGGACCAGGGTTTAGAGAACCCCAAAGTGGATCATGGAGTTCACCTGACCCACAAAGTTTAATAGATTGTGGTTATGGGGAGCACAAGGGTCTACTTTACAGATGTGGTGCCACAGAGAGCTAACGTACTTTTAAATTAAAACAATGTTTATTTATGAAACCAGTTAACACTTTATAAACCCACAGTAAATATCTTAACAACTATCAACACCAATCATCCCCACAGATACAATATTCTATAAGTAACCCTTAATCTTTCCTTGCAACATCCATAAGACAAAAGACCCTTTTTAAACACAGAGATCAGGTTTAAATTCTCTACTGAGAGCAGCTATCACTTTGAAATCACCCAAATGATCTGCAGACAGTCTTTAGATTGCAGAGAGATCCTTATACAGCTGATTACTTTCTCTGCAGCTATCCAGCTCTCAAAACAAAACTAAAACACACTGTAGCTGCCGACTCAAAAACGAAAGTGAAAGACAGACAGCCCAGCTCCACCCACTCTCTGACATCACTGCATAGTGACATCACATCACTACCTGACAAACAGCCATTTCTTAAAGATACACCCACTACAGCTATTCGATAAACACCCATTTCTTAAAGGTACTCGCACATGACTGGGAGGTACACAAGTTCAGCTGTTCAATAAGTCACTTATTAATCGGCAAATCTTCATTTTGTATACCTGATAGGGGCAGGATAAAATAATCTGAATTAGCTTTTGATTTTCATGTTTAAATTTGATGTATTGATGAGCTGATAATTGAAAATGCCCATCCTTGAATTCTCTTCCAACTTAAAGCTAGTATTCCTCATTTCTCAGATAATATGCAAACCAAACCAAATCAGTATGTACAATGGAATAACATCTGAGTAAGTGGGTGTTAAATGCGTTACCTGTTCCATCTGGTATGGTTCAGGAGTCCAACTCGGAGTCTTGAGGATACCAGTGAGAAATTATTGTTTTTGCAGGCCCACTTGAGGTCAGCAATAAATTAGAATCATAATGTTACAATAAGATTGAACCTGTCAATGTTCTCTTCAGTTGTTCTGAGAATCTTTCAGCCATTACAACTTGATGCTCTTACAACGGATTCTACCAAATAAGGATGTTCATTTTGACATGTTTGGAATAACGTTCTGGTAATAATCCTAGGGATGACATGTGTATTGATGGGAGCAAGTGGAAAAGCCATTGATTCAATCCCCTTCCTTAATGGTTGAATATAGAGTCTCCACTATGCAATTGGATGGGCCTCACGTGTCACTTCCCCTATTGGGCATACTTCCAGGTTCTAAATCTAAGGATTAAATTCCATCCAGTTAGTGCAATGATAGAGTCCCAATGTGAGAAAGCTGTCCTTCAGTTGTCTCGGGCATTGCTGAAGATCATGTTGCAAATTGTAAGTTCCTGCAATGAATGACACTTCCGAGTAGAGAGGAGGAAGAGGGCAGCCTCTGAAGCCAAGCAGATGTGGCTGGAGACAATGCCAGCAAGGTTCAATGTCCTCTTCAGGGCAGGAAAGTTGATTGACATGGAAGTACCAACCTCCACCCATGACTTTCCCTGCTTTCACCCACACAGCACTCAGACCATTACATCTCGCAGCTCTGCTCCTTCCTCTGTCAAGGTATCTCTTCATATTCACTTTTGAACATACTACTGACACTCTTTCATTTTATTGCCATCTTATCAATTGTAGCTACAGAGTAGAACAGAGAATAACAGAAGAAATGATGGAAACTTGGCATAAAGGAACGGCAACAACCATGGAGAATTTTTATCTACATTATGGATTGGGAAAAATCAGATGGGAAAAGGTAGTTAGATGAAGAGTTCAGAGAATGTTTTTGGGATAGTTTCTTAGAATATTACATTCTGAAGTCAACCAGAGAACAGGTTATATTACACCTGGAATTGTGCAATGAGATAGGATTAATTGAAAAGCCCATAGCGGAGGCACCCCGAGGTAGCAGCGATCATCATAAGACAGAATTTTATGTTCATTTTGAGGAAGAGTGCACCCAAGATTAATATTTTAAAATTAAATAAGGGAAATTATGTGGAGCTAGCTAGAGTGAACTGGCAAAAGTGATTAAGAGATGGATCAATAGAGGCTCAGTAGCAGAAATTTAAAAGTATATTTCAGAATAAACATATTCCAATATGAAAGAAAATTTCCAAGGGGAGGGCCTGTCATCTGTGATTACCCAAAAAAGTTGAAAACAGTGGGTGCAGTTCACTGACCCTGCTGCACCCAAAAAACAGCTTGCTGCAGTGCAACATGGCCGATAAAAGCTGGGAGACCCCACTCCCGGGATTTACCTGGCTCGCAACACCTCACATGATCCAATGTGATCTCACGAGATGCTGCAATGTAAATCTTGCCCATTGTGGGTAGGATCACTTTTTGCCAAATCTGCATATTTGAGCGACACAGTTAGTCTCACTCTAATGTGCAGAATCCCAAGGTACCTGAGGCATTGGGATTCATCCCCTTTGCCTTGGAGATTTTGGGTGAATGCTGTTCAGCATAGGTCCCCACAAGCAGGGACTAGATGGAATGGCACTCGTGGGAGTCTCCCAGGAGATTGGAGGCCCCAGGTGCATGCCCTTGGGGCAGGGTAGCACCCTGACACTGCTGGTGCCACCTGGGTGCCAGCCATATACAGCTAAGGTATCCAGGTGGCATTGCCAGGGAATAGGTACTGCCAGAGTGACAGGTTGGCATTGCCAAGGTGCCAAGCTGACATTATTGTGCATGTCTGATCTGGCTAGGGATGCCCTGCATGAGTGTTGGGGGTGGGCTGGGGACCCTACCATAGTGTGTTCGGGCTGGGGAGGTCGCGGATCACTTCGAGGGCCTCGGAGATCGAGACAACATTTAAAAATGGCGTCCCAATCTCTCACTACACTGGGGAGTTACCTAATATTTTTAAAGTAGAGCTCCATAGATTTGGAGGTTAGGCAGGACTGTGGAGTTGAGGTTGCAACTGGATCAGTCGTGATCCTGTTGAATGGAGGGTCAGGTTCCAGCAGCCAAGAGGCTGACTCCTGCTCCTAATTTGCATGTTCATATGTTCATCAGATACTGATGCAGTCTTCGACCAAATGCAGAAAGATTTGGAAAACATTTAGGCTTTGGCTGATAAATATCAAAGAACAATAAGGCACAGGAACAGACCCTTCGGCCCTCCAAGCCTGTACCAGTCATGATACCACCCTTGGCCAAAACCCTGAGGACTTCCTAGTGCTTTATCCCTCTATACCCATCCTATCCATGTATTTTTCGAGATGTCTTTTGAACGCCATTAGTGTATCTGTTTCCACAACCTCCCCTGGCAACGTGTTCCAGGCATTCACCACTCTCTGTGTAAAAAACCTGCCTCGCACATCTCCTCTAAACTTAGCCCCTCGGACCTTAAACCTATAATCCTTGGTGACTGGCCCCTCCAACCTGGGAAAGAGTGTCTGGCCACCCACTCTATCCAAGCCCCTCATAATCTTGTAGACCTCTAACAGGTCACCCCTCAACCTCGGTCATTCTAATGAAAACAATTTGAGTCTATTCAACCTCTAACACCCTCCAAACCAGGCAACATCCTGGTAAACCTCTGCACCCTCTCTAAAGCTGTGGTATTGTGTGAAGCAAATAATGGCATGATGGGAAAACTAGTCAAGTCTTCTTGGTACAAGTGAATTTAAACTGATTTTCATATAACCTAAGGCCCAGAATACAGAGACAGCCGAGGTCAGCATGTCTTGGGAACTGGGTGACTCTGAGAGTCTAGATAAGGCTTGGAGCTAGAAGTAGTCTTAATACATAACAAGCTGAACAACTGTCTCTTTCTGTATGTAAACAACTTCTTCCCTTTCTTAAAACAAAGACAAGATAATGATATGAAACTCAAGTCCCCTAAAGGTCAGAAGGTGACGCCATTGTAACGATTATTACTTATGTTTTACTTTCAATCAAATTCCTGACCAAGCTGTATTCATGTTATCTTGATCCTATAATGTATAAGAATCACCTTCTTTTCTGTACTATCGCAGACTTGGGACGGACTCCGCAGTTTGTAATTGACTGCTTTCCGACTCCAAGTATCAGCCATATACTGCTAGCAGTCAGTTCAAATTCGGAAATAAAGTTCAGTTTTGCTTACCTAATGAATGCTGTTTGAATTTCTCTATCACAGTCAAGACGCGGGGAAAATATAAAATACAACAAAGCCTCGACATCCTTCTGGTAGTGTGGCGATCAGAATTGTGTGCAATATTCCAAGTGTGGCCTTACCAAGGTTCTATACAATTGTAGCATAGACTTGCCAGTTTTTATACTCGATGCCCCGTCCAATGAATGCTTTCTATATGCTTTCTTGACTACCTTGTCCACTTGTATTGCCACTTTCAAAGATCTGTGGCCATGCATTCCCAGATCTCTCTGACTTTCTATGCTCCAAAGAGTTTTACCATTTACGGTATATTTCCCCTCTATGTTAGACCTACCAAAATGCATTACCTCACATTTGTCTGGATTAAACACCATTTGCCATTCCTCTGTTCAAGTCTCCAACATATCTATGTCCTGCTGTATCCTCTGACAATCCTCAACACTATCTGCCACTCCACCATCCTTCGTGTCATCTGTGAACTTACTAATCAGGCCAGCTGCAGTTTCCTCCAAATCGTTTATGTAGACTACAAACAACAGAGGCCCAAGCACAGATCCCTGTGGAACACCACTAGTCACACTCTTCCATTCAGAAAAACAACCTTCTACTGCTACCCTTTGCCTCCTGTGACTGACAGTTCAAGTGATATTCACACTACATAAGTGCCAGGCAATGACTACCTGCAGCAAGAAAAAAATCTAACAATCTCCTCTTGACATTCAATGGCATTATCATCACACAAACCCCACATCAACTCCTGAGTGTTACAATTCACCAGAAACTGAACTGGACTAGACATACACAACTTGGCTCCAAGAGCAGGTCACATACTGAGAATTCTGCAGTGACTAACTCACCTTTTGACTCCCCAAAGCCTGTCCACCATCTACAAAGCACGAGTCCAGGTGTGTGATGGAATACTTGTTTAATAATGTCACAAAGAGGTCCCCACTGAATAGTTCAAAGACACTTAGTTTATTTACAATAACTGTAATGTACATCACATGGTAGATCCCAATGGATCTGCCTTGCTGGTGCCAAACTGGATGCCTTTGTATGATATACAACTATACATCCATACATTGTTCAGGGATCCCCCACCCCCTGAATGGGGGAGCTTGCATTCCCAAGGTTCATGGGGAAGTTAACTGTTCCCACCCCGTAAGATCCTTGCGAGTTATAAAAACTCCCCACTTATCTCGGTGAGTGCACCTCCAACAAAACAAGAAATGTGATACCAGGACAAGCAGCCCATTTGATTGGCACAAATCATGCTAACTTGGAATTATATCACCATCCTTCCAACATCAATGGGTCAGAATCCTGGAACTCCCTCTGTTTCAGTATCTTGGGTGTACCTAACGCTAAAATGGGCTACAATGGTACAGGAAGGTGACTCACCATCACCTTCTCCAGGACAATAGATGTTGGTCTTGCCAATGAAACTCACATGACATGAATGAAAAATATTCAAAATCTAAGTGTAAGAGTCCTTCCTGTTATTTTCCTTTGTTCCCATTTCCTTTATGCTATTTTATTGTTTTGGTCTGCGGACCCATAATTGGGATGTGCTTTTAAGCAGAAGACTCAAAGTTGAAGCAAACTGCTTGTCAGGCCACTGTTCCCAGGTTTGTTTTTGGAAAGCAAAAGTCAGTCTCCTTGGTACTGAGTGGATCTTAGGAACTAGGTTTCGAGGGAGTTGGATCGATTGGATGACTGGCAACCGGTGGGTTGGCCTGGGATAGTGATCTGCCTGACAAAGGTCAGTGATTGGTTTTTGTATAATAGTTTCTGAGAGAGCTAGACAGAAGAGTTTAGACCTTGGAAGTGAAAGGAACTCTGTCACTCTCTCATTTTCCCTTTCTCTCTCCTGCTTACTGAAGTGAAAGTACTGCTTTACTGTTCTGAAAGCAGTGAGTGTTCAGCACATCCTTTTCTGTGAACTTGGAATGATTCTGAATCTGCAGAGAAGATAGACAACTTTACCAGAGAAAACCTTCTCAAGCCTAGAAGTAAGAAGTATCAAAATAAAAGCTGAACTGCGGAGAGACACAAAGTGGAATTCATCCCAGTACACCCCACCTTCATCCTTTTATTTTATTATTTTTAAAATATAAATTTAGAGTACACAATTCATTTTTCCCAATTAAGGAGCAATTGAGCATGGCCAATCCACCTACCCTGCACACCTTTGGGTTGTGGTGGCGAAAACCACTCAAACATGGGGAGAATGTGCAAAGTTCACACAGACAGTGACCAGAGCCAGGATCGAACTGGGACCTCGGCACCGTGAGGCAGCAGTGCTAACCACTCAGCCACAGTGCTGCCCTTACTTTATTAATATTTTCTTTACCTTTCCACCACCCTATTCCATCTGTGTGTGCGTGTCTTATGCATGTGTAGAGAGTGGAGAGAGTGCGGGTAGATAGGAAGGCAGGGTTGGAGCGGCACGGTGGCACAGTGGTTAGCACTGCTGCCTCACGGTACTGAGGGCCCGTTCA
The DNA here is from genome assembly GCF_902713615.1 of Scyliorhinus canicula. Taxonomy (NCBI): domain Eukaryota; kingdom Metazoa; phylum Chordata; class Chondrichthyes; order Carcharhiniformes; family Scyliorhinidae; genus Scyliorhinus; species Scyliorhinus canicula. The sequence continues at coordinate 42,778,348 of NC_052161.1, forward strand.
ATCACAGCCCACGTCATTGTCCATGTGGAGTTTGTACATTCTCTCCGTGTCTGTGTGTGTCTCTCCCCCACAAACCCAAAGATCTCCAGAGTAGGTAGATTGGCCACTCTATATTGCCTCTTAATTGGAAAAAAAGAATTGGGTACTCTAAATTTATTTTACAAAAAAGGAAGGGAGAGGGTGTTGGGAAAGGGGTATTAAAAAGTCAGTTACATTTTCTGTTCATTTGATTATAATACTGTGCATCATAAAAGGTAACTTGTGTTAAAGTTACAAACCTGGAAACTGCAGTTTATTGGGCTCAACCAATGATCGCAGATATTTTACATGAAATCTAATTTTACTTGTGTTATGACTCCGGGTCAAGTGGGGCTAGAATTTACCACGCACTAGCCCAGGGTGTCGATGCACAACGTACAAATTGAATAAGGAATTATGATCTTCCTTCAGTCCAACCATGAGTCTTTGAATGTTGGCCTTCTTAATATTGGTCCAGTTTATCAACAGCCTATAAATGGAACTTTATCCTTATCTACAATTACAGACAATAGTTTTGTCTAATTATTGTATCTTACTTGGATTGGTAATGGGTGTCCAGATAATTTTTCCTTTAAACCTTTGTGGAGAAACATTTAAAAACTTTTCCTTCATTTATTACAACATAATTGCTAAAGCATTTCCTGTGTCCAATTTAAATTCACATTTAATACCTATATCCAGACAGGGACAGTAGCTTCCCTTTGTTCTATTCCTGCATGAAATATAAATAAAAATGTATCTCAATCTCACATTGTAATGTAGTTTCTTCCTCGGTCGTCTCATCTGAATCAACATAAAGAACAGTGGATTGTTTTTTCTTCTGTTGATTCCTCTTGGGGTCTTTTCTTCTCCCTGTCTCCAATCAAGTAGCACCTACTGGCTTCTGGCAACACTCAGTAAAATGGCCTGATTCTGCTTAGTTATGACATGTCACCTTCTTATAAAAACATCCATCTGGATGATGATTGCTCTTACCACACCTCCAAAATGGTTGATCAACTCTTGTTCACTCCAGAGTAGTTGTAACTCTCTTGCATGTCTGGTAGCATTCTCCATCCCAAATGCTATTTTGAGAGCTCAAAGCAGATGTGAGTCTGTCTTCTGCCAACAGTTTCCTCTGCATCGACATTTCCTTCAAATCACAGACAAAGCAGTCTCTTATTGAATCACTTGGAAACCCACCAAAATCACAGTGTCTTCAATTGTGCAGTAAACTGATAAAACACTTTCATCATCCCTTTGCCTACTCTAGTTAAACTTGTTAAATAACAAGTGACTTGTTGCTGCATGGTCATTCTGTCTCAAAATGAAAATCAAGTCTTATTCCATCCTCCAGTTTGACCTGATTGGTACTCTTAAATTTTTTTTAAAGTAATGGCAATGGGATTAAAAAACAATCGGTGTCAAGGTCAGTCTCCAAGTGAGTAAAAATGAAATTCAATATACAATCTTTTAACAATCACTTTTCTTTATCCTATAAAAATGAATGGGAATTTTGATAAGACTATTGAGGGTTTGCTGACAATATTTTCATTTGCAAGGCATTTATTAATCTATACTTTGCAAAACAAATGTATCTCTAAATGAGAGGAACTGTAAATCTACTTACTACATAGTCTGATTTAAATAACTGCTTGCTCAGCACCATACATTTCCTTCAAATTGAGCAACTGTCGTAGGTCTAAGTGCCATTAAATTTCAAATTTAATAGAACTATTTTGCGGGATGGAGTCTCATTCCTACAAATGTTTCTCCAATCGAACTGTACAAGACAAAACTAGCAGGGCACAAAAGCAAATCAGCAGGCCGAATGGACCAGAGGCTCTTTTCCTGACTGTCATTGTTCATGTATATATGACAAAGTATGCCTGAAATCGCCAGTGCGCGTAAGCAGGACCATTGTAAATGACTTCTGCAGAAATGGCGAATGTTTAACTCCATTTGTCTGATAGTGGTAGCTGTCCATGATAAATATGGAAATAGAAATTGTACAAATAGTAGCCGTTTTCATTTTCATACCCGAAAGAACACTCTGCCAAAGAATAATAAAGGATTAACAAGAGAAGTGTAATTTCTACAATGTGCTAACTCTGATCAGGAGGCCATCTAGTTTTCAATTAACAATACTCATAACATACACATCAATGATGTCCATAATTCCTAGCTATCCATTGATTCAGTGTCAGGACACCATGATCCCCTCTATACCTAGAGGGTGATACACCCAGCAGCTATTCACCTTACTACCTCTTTCTACTGGAACAGAATGAATTATGCAGAAATGCAGTGTTATACTTGGATTTTAATACAATCCCGACACAGTTTATTTAAACAGGGTACTGGGGTACATACACAGATCAGACTTCAGTAAATCACATGTGTAGTTTTCGAAGACCACCAAAGCCTCTAACGGTGGGGGTCACATTTTAAACTGTTTTCAAGTTAGGCATTTCTTTGCTTGATTTCTCTTTCCTTGAGCAAATCTTGTCTGTTGACCAATGCAATAAAGACTGGAACACTGCTAATGATAAACGTATTCTTTCAGTAACCTCTGTGCTTTCTCCCGTTTTGCAGATGCATCAAATATAAATGCTTCGTAGTAATTTTTCAAGGAAAATAATTTTTGGTCAATTATTGCCCTTTAAAATATTTCTCGAGAATGATTTAGAGGAAGTGAAAACAGATGTGAACCATTTCCATGGAAGTTTGCCATTTGCCGAATATTTATCTGCTGAAAGTTATACACAAAAGGAGCTGCAATAATTCTGCGGACAAGGGCTCTCTGCTTGCTGAAGAAATGACTTGTACCACGAGGAAGAAATCCCAGAGGCTTAAGAGTGCAGAGACACAAAACTCCTGCATGAAACAGTTATAGAAAATCATAAATCCTCTTGAAGAGTTTCAGCTCTCTTGAAATCAGGTCCGTTGTAAGAATGTTGTAACAAAGTCTATTTCCACATCATTCACTTATATGTAATAATAACCTATGTGCCTGCAGAAAACATTTAGTGCACCATTATCTATACAACAGAGAGAACTCCTGTATTAGTTCACCTTTTATGAAAAAAGTTAAGGAATGCTGATTGCATTGATATATTGAAGATTATTAATATTGCAACTGTGTGTATTTTGAACCATGCATACAAAACAATATATACAAAAATTAAATCAGTTAACAGCATTCATTTACGTCAGTTACCAGCAATTTATCTATTAGTTGTAAATGGGTTTTCAATCTCTAATTCATTAACATGTTTCCATACCAACCCCATTAACCTAAGTGGATTGCAATAATGAACATTCTATTTTGAAGAACAAAATATAGGTTAACAAAAGGGACGTGGTGTCTTTAAGGTAGCGTGGCAGTTTTGCCATATTAGAGCAATTATAATGATTCATTGTCTGTGTCTAATGACATGATCTCCTTCTAGAGACAGAACAGTGGGCGTTGGAAAATATACAGCAGCCCACCATGGTCAGTATGAGGCATAACAGGAAATGACTGTGGGTGTTAACCTTGTCAGAAAGACTTGGACAAAATGCTGACATTACAGATAAGGAGCCAACATTAAAATATGGGAAAACTATTAAAACACTTATTCTCATATGTGAAACTGGTCCCTATACACTAACTGGGCATGAACAAAAGCAACAACATTACTAGGACCTTGCACACACAGTGTAACTACTTCTGTCACAAACGCAAGAACACTGACAAAATTTCACCAGCTTTTGATTATACTTTTATGTATTCGTGTAAATTTAGTTTTATGCATTCTATAATTTCATTTTATGATTGCACATAAAATAACTGGATTTTATGTATACCTGTTACATGAGTTTTATGCATTTTATAATTTCATTCCTTAATTTCTGATATAGTTTAGAAATTTTACAATTTCACATGAAAAAGAGCTGACATCACAGTACTGTGGTTTTGATTTCTATTATAGATAAAGAAGTGCAGCAGCCACTTGCCCATAATGGTTACATTTCAGTTCTACAATGTTGCCCAATCATACATACGGATTTAAAGCATTTTACAGCTACTGACAGCAATCCTAACCACTTAACCTAATGGTCTGTTGGTCAGTTATTCTTACTATAATAGTCTTTGCTTCAACTAATGGCAATAATCGTATCCTGCTTATGACAATGCTCTGTAACTAATATTGGTCATATTGACTGATGGCTGTTCTTAAATCAGATGTATAAAGTGAACATTGATATCATCTGTCAATAACAGCTCTCTGGAAGAGTTCTGAGTGTGCCAGCTTTATAGGCAGGTCACCTTGTGAACTATTTTAACATTACGCAGCATACCGTATAACTATTGACCTTTACTAAGAAAGAACAGATAATTCTAACTAATTATAAAATAGCATTTTATATATTTAACATCCAAATTAATTGATGCTTCAAGTTAAACAATACTGGGTTATCTAAGTAAACGTTCATCCAATATTAAGCTCAGTGTCAATTTGCTATTGTCTACCACTTCATTTAAAACTCTGAATTTGAAATGTGTCATTCCTGTTGGCGTATGCAAATATATTTGAAAATGTAATGGTAAGTAAATTGATTGCAATAAGATGAAATTACATTTTTTTTTAAAGAAGTTAGAATAATTACAAAGTACTCTGTTTTCACAGATTTCAGTGTAAGCTTGTGAAGGAGCGGAAAAGGGATATTACAGCTTTACGAATCATTGGATTGTCAAGAAAACTTTTAAGTTTAAACACAGAAAGTGCTTAAAGATACTAAACTTAGTGGTTAAAGTAAATAAACTCACTAACACTATTTCTCACAGATGCAGAAAGGATTTTTAGAAACTATGCCAATTCCTATTTAATCCCAGATGTCTATGGAAAAAAAGATAACAATAAATGAAAGCATATGGGGTCTATGAATTCCCACTGTCAAAGGTTGATTTCACGGCTTAAACCGAGAGAATTTTTTTCAAACGGAAATAAATTAAATTAAATTTTAGCTCTCTGATTCCAAAACATAATTTAAATTGAAGTTCTGTATGAAGATTATTTAAGATTATTTAAAAATGATTCAACAATTTGATTGATGTTTAAAAGCAACATTTGTACATTACAGTGGAAAACCTTTACTTATAGTATGTTTTATGCCATGTCTAAGTTCACACATTATATTCAGTATTACCTGCTATCACCAGCAGAGCAGATTAAAATCGGTTGTACCCGGTCACATTGATCAACTTTTCCCACCAGCTCAGAACTTCCTCTCCCCGTGACACAACATATTCCTCACAACATCCATGTATTGATCAATACATTTATCAGGACTTAGACATAACTGTTGAAACAAAGGCATACACATTTACTTAAATAAAATAGAAATGGGAAATCAGAACAGATCCCAAAGTCCTTCTAGTTTGCCGTCTGCCATCCTGGTAGTCAAATGATGCAACAAAAATGGAATGGTTGAATCCTAGAAATCAATCTCTGTGAATTAGTCTACAACAGAAAGTAATTGCCATCTCCATTGGAACCAATGAGAGTGTGGTGATAACCACTGTAGATATGCACACTTGCAGTCGGGGGATGCATGGCTGTACCTGTAATACAGGTTCCTCCGGTAAGCCCCTGCCGGCAGCAGGCAATGAACGTGTTTTTGCCTTCCTAGGAAGTCTACATCCGGGGTGTCGCTCCCGACTTGGCTCACGACTCCGGGCCCAGTCATTCTCCGTAGGCATGTCCGGCACCACAAGGTGGAACCCCTGGTGGACAAAGTACGCCTTCTCCAAGCCAACCCTCAGTATGCCTACGTGGAGTTCCCCGACGGCCACCAGGACACAATCTCGCTCCGGGACCCGGCTCCCTCAGGTACTGATCCCATGCCCACACCCCTTTCCCTCCCCGCGCCACTGTCCTTTTCCCCGGCGCCCCCGTATTCGTCTCCACCAGGTCCATCCCTCGTCCCCCTGCCCACACGGGAGGGCACAGAAGATTTCGGCTCGCTCTAGGAGTCATCCCGCCAACAGCCAGCACCAACACCGCCAGCACCTGCACCATCATTGCCATCACTGCCTGGGCCAATGTCGCCACCACAGCTACGCCGCACAGCCGAACGTTCGACCGCCGATTTGGCTCAACCTGTGATCTGCTAACTGGATGGACTCTTGGTTTTCTTTGTTTGAACCCTTTTGTAAATATATCATCCTTTGTATTATAGTTACACGTCACCCCCGCCGGACTCATTTTTTTACAGGGGGTGAATGTGGTGTTAACCACTGTAGATATGCGTACTTGCAGTAGGGGAATGTATGGCTGTACCTGTAATACAGGTTCCTCCGGTAAGCCCCTGCCGGCTAGCTCCGCCCACAGGGAGCTTGTGTATAAATATGAGTGTGAGTCACTCAGATCCTATTCTACAGTTGCAGCAGGAGGAATAGCATCACACAGCAATAAAGCCTCGATTGTACTTGTCTCTCGTCTTTGTGTGCAATTGTTAGCGCCACAGGGAGATTTTGGGAGATGAGTATTGCCACATCAAGAAATTCTCTGTGTAGTGTCCAGGCAGCTTTGTGGATTTCGACCTTTTAGAAATATTCTAAAACTGGGATAAAAGCCAGCAGAAAAACTCCACGTGTGGGTTGTTTGGGTACCAGTGCTGGAGTGCCTGAATGTGTGTGACATCGTAGTAAAAAGCCAGCTAGCAGCAGCAATCTTGAAAAAGCTTTTTGCAGGTATATCCCTCTCCCTATTTCTCGCTGATTGTTGAAGGAAGCAATGTCCACAAAGACTAGGTTGAAATGGAAACAGGAAATCTCCAAACTGCAGAATACCGGAATCTCAAAACTGACTATTCATCTACTGAATTCAGTGCTACTGGAAATCATAATAGCCACAATGCTCAATTATCTACTCCTCATCAGTCAAGGACCATTTTGTATTTTTTTTACTTAATTACTTTGGACTCAATTCTCACTTCTAGAGTGGGGTTTAATTAAATGGGAACAAAGTCCCATAATCGAGCACATTTAGCCACGTGTTTCCCGGCGCTCACAGTGCTGAGAAACACAACGCTATAAAATGACACTCACTTTAAATAGGAGGCCTCAGCAGGAAACATGCAGCCCAGGTTGCACATAGCCCCATTTTGTGCACTGAGGATCTGTGTTCACGAGAACTTCTCAGCGATGTGAGAGATCAGGTCGCCATCGAGCTCCCGAAGCGATCCGGGGCCCCCCAAATCCCGAGGCACTATAAGGGGAACACCGGACCCTCTTACACACCCCCAAACCACACACAAGGTACGCTCAGCTGGATCACTGCCGTGCAGAGAATGCCCGCTTGGCACATTGGTGGTGCAAACTGGCATGCTGGCAGTACCCTGGCAAGCTGGCAGCGCCACCTGGAAACCATGGCAGTGGCAGCCAGGAACCACCCTGGCACTGACATGGTTCCCAGGTGACACTGCCAGCCTGGCAGAGGTGATGCCAGGCTGGCAGTACCAAGGTGCCTGGGTGGCATTTTGCCCACACCACAGATTGGGCCTGAGGGTGCCAAAAGAATAGCTAAATGAATGGCACCAGAGGGGGCAGGGGGAGGAATAAAAGGAGGTTTCATGGGCTTCCCAGGCTAGACACTCATCTGCCCCTCCCGAACCTGCCGAACTCAGTAATCAGTGGGAGCCAGCTGTTATGAGGTGACAGTCTTTCTCGTGAAATATCATTATTGAACTCCTGGTAACATGGCTACCTCCAGACATTCTCTCATGGCAGAGGTCACATAGCAAGCCAGGTAGGACACTTAGTAATGATTGCACAATAAACAACAGACTACTTTGCATGCAATATCACGTGTAACTGTGAGTTAGCCACTACACCACAACTGTTCTCATGCATTAACAATTTGTTCGTTATTCACACAGAGAGACAGGAAGTATTGAGGAACCAGGCAGGCTGCAGAAGGACTTGGACAGGCTAGGAGAGTGGGCAAAGAAGTGACAGATGGAATACAATGTGGAAAAGTGTGAGGTTATGCACTTTGGAAGGAGAAATGGACGCATAGACTATTTTCTAAATGGGGAAATGCTTAGGTAATCAGAAACACAAAGGGACTTGGGGTCCCTGTTCATGATTCTCTTCAGGTTACCATGCAGGTTCAGTCGGCAGTTTGGAAGGCAAATGCAATGTTCATGTCGAGAGGGCTAAAATACAAGACCAGGGATGTACTACTGAGGCTATACAAGGCTCTGGTCAGACACCTTTTTGAGTATTGTGAGCAGTTTTGGGCCCCATATGTAAGGAAGGATGTGCTGGCCTTGGAAAGGGTCCAGAGGAGGTTCACAAGAATAATCCCGGGAATGAAGAACTTGTTGTGCGTATGGAACGGTTGAGGACTCTGGTCTGTACTCGTTGGAGTTTAGAAGGATGAGGGGGGATCTTACTGAAACTTACAGGATACTGCGAGGCCTGGATAGAGTGGAGAGGATGTTTCCACTTGTAGGAAAACCTAGAAGCAGAGGGCACAATCTCAGACAGAAGGGACGCCCCTTTAAAACAGAGATGAGACAGAATTTCTTCAGCCAGAGGGTGTGGAACTCTTTGCCGCAGAAAGCTGTGTAGGCCAAATCACTCAGTGTCTTTAAGACAGAGATAGATTGGGCAGCACGGTGGCACAGTGGTTAGCATTGCAGCCTCACGCCGCTGAGGACTCGGGTTTGAATCCTGGCCCTGGGTCACTGTCCATGTGGAGTTTACACATGAAATGAAATGAAATGAAAATCGCTTATTGTCACAAGTAGGCTTCAAATGAAGTTACTGTGAAAAGCCCCTAGTCGCCACATTCCGGCACCTGTCCGAGGAGGCTGTTATGGGAATCGAACCGTGCTCCTGGCCTGCTTGGTCTGCTTTCAAAGCCAGCGATTTAGCCCTGTGCTGACATTCTCCCCATGTCTGCATGGGTTTGACCCCCACAACCCAAAAGATGTGCAGGGTAGGTGGATTGGCCATGATAAATTGCCCCTTAGTTGGGAATAATAATTGGGTACTCTAAATTTATTTAAAAAAAAGAAAAAAAAAGACAGATAGATGGGTTTTTGATTAATAAGGGGATCACGGGTTATGGGGAGAAGGCAGGAGAATGGGGATGAGAAAAATATCAGCCATGATTGAATGGCGGAGGAGACTCGATGGGCCAAGTGGCTTAATTCTGCTCTTATGTCTTATGGTCTTGTTATCAGTTTTGACACATGCATTGCATAAACAATGACAAGACAGAATACAAGAATGAGACAGAGAATCTGTTGAACTGGTGCGACGACAATAATCTCTCTCTCAATGTCAACAAAACAAAGCAGATTGTCATCGACTTCAGTAAGCATAGAGGAGGACATGCCCCTGTCTACATCAATGCGAATGATGTAGAAACGATCGAGAGCTTCAAGTTTTTAGGTGTCCAGATCACCAACAACCTGTCCTGGTCCCCCCATGCCGACACTATAGTTAAGCAAGCCCACCAATGACTCTACTTTCTCAGAAGACTGAGGAAATTTGGCATGTCAGCTACGTTTCTCACCAACCTTTACAGATGCACCATAGAAAGCATCCTTGATATGGATCCTGCTCTGCCCAAGACCGCAGGAAACTACAAATAGTCATCAATGTAGCCCAATCCATCACGCAAACCAGCCTCCCAGCCATTGACTGTCTACAATTCCCGCTGCCTCAGAAAGGCAGCCAGCATAATTAAGGACGCCACGCGCCCCGGACATACTCTCTTCCACCTTCTTCCGTCAGGAAAAAGATACAAGAGTTTGAGGTCACATACTAACCAACTCAAGAACAGCTTCTTCCCTGCTGTCACCAGACTTTTCATAGAATCATAGAATTTACAGTGCAGAAGGAGGCCATTCGGCCCTTCGAGTCTGCACAGGCCCTTACAAAGAGCACCCTACTCAAACCCACGTACCTATCCTGTCCCCGTAACCCAGTAAACCCCACTTAACCTTTTTGAACAGTAAGGGCAATTTAGAATGGCCAATCCACCTAACCCACAAATCTTTGGGCTGTGGGAGGAAACCGGAGCACCCGAAGGAAACCAACGCAGACACGGGGAGAATGTTCGGACTCTGCACCGACAGTGATCCAGCCGGGAATCGAACTTGGGACCCTGGAGCTGTGAAGCAAATGTGCTAACCACTATGCTACCGTGCTGCCCTTTTGAATGGACCTACCTTGTATTGAGTTGATTTTTTTCTCTACACCCTAGCTATGACTGTAGCATTACATCCTGCAGCCTCTCCTCCCCTATGTACGGTATGCATTGTCTGTATAGCATGCAAGAAACAACACTTTTCACTGTATACTAATACATGTGATAATAAGAAATCAAAATCAAAATCAAAAATCAAATATATTGGACGTTCATTTAATATAATAATAATTGCTTATTGTCACAAGTAGGCTTCAATGAAGTTACTGTGAAAAGCCCCTAGTTGCCACATTCCGGCGCCTGTTCGGGGAGGCTGAAACAGGAATTGATCCGGCGCTGCTGGTCTTGTTCTGCATTACAAGCCAGCTGTCTTAGCCCCAAATTTGTGCAGGTTCGAAATGGCATGCATGCAGCAATGTCATTGGCTGCTCGTCTGCATGATGTTCCTCTGGAATGTGTGGTTCCTGAGGCAGCTGTTGTGATCACTGTTGTTGATCTATTTCCATTGTTACGGACTACTGGACCTCTGAGAGTGATGGTTGTTCTGTACTCTATGCAGCTGGCAAGACCTGATCTTCCTGATCGGCCACCTGCAATGAAGGAGCAGCTTTTCTACTTGTTTTTATATGCCTGTGATTCTGGTGATGTATGTGATCATTCACTTCCACCGCCAACGATCAGGGTGACAATTGCTCTCCCCATGTCTCAAGATTCCACCTGGGCTGACTTCTGTTGAGAGCATTGAAGGTTTATAGCCTGACAATCTTCAGCTCCAGCAATGGTTTGGTTTCCCTGTCAAAATTAAATTTGCCTTTCTGACCTTTCACTTTGATTCTTTCCCTCAAGGTTCTTACTACTCCTGAATTCAGTATCCTTTCTGCTATTGGAATATTAGTTTGGGAACACATGACACTAACCGTTGGGCTGGATTACTTTCCTTGGCTTCAATTGGTGTGATTCTCCACTTGAAGATCGCCGTGATTCCTTTGGTGAGTTTCACTGCCCCCTCAGCCTTTCCATTCAACCAGATATGGTATGGAATTGATGTATTGTGTTGACTCTCTCCATCCTTTGTGAAGTGGCTGAATTCTTCACTTCTGAACCAAGGGCCTTTGTCTCACATCACATGTCTGTAATGTCATAAAGACTGAAGTGAGCTTTCCTACATTCGACTATCTCTCCTGACATCATTGAAGTCAGCTGGTCTACTCCCCAGTAGTCAAAATAGCAGTCAAGCTAATTAGTTCCTGCTGTAGAAGAGATCTAATTCCAGCTTCTTCCCAGGTCTTTCTGGGATGTTATACATTATCTTTTTTAAAAAATAATTTTTATTGAAATTTTTACAAAATATAAACATCTCAACTCTATTAACAAAACAACCGCGGTAACACCCCAAGAACAATACCCACCCAACTTCAAAAGCAACTACAAACAAAAGAAAAAAACAAAAGAACACCCAAACAACAAAAGGGAAAGAGATAACACCCGCCACATCCCACAAACCCATGTACGCAGTTCTCCCTCCCACCGATCCAAACCCCCCCCCCCCCCCCGGGTTGCTGCTGCTGCTGGCCTATTTCCCTACCGTTCTGCCAGGAAGTCCAGGATAGGCTGCCACCGCCTAAAAAACCCTTGTACTGATCCCCTCAGGGCAAATTTCACCTTCTCCAATTTAATGAACCCTGCCATATCATTGATCCAGGCCTCCACGCTCGGGGGCCTCGCATCCTTCCATTGGAGCAAGATCCTCCGCCGGGCTACTAGGGACGCAAAGGCCAGAACACCGGCCTCTTTCGCCTCCTGCACTCCCGGCTCCACTGCAACCCCAAAAATTGCGAGTCCCCAGCCTGGCTTGACCCTGGATCCCACCACCCTCGACACCGTCCTTGCTACCCCCTTCCAAGACTCCCCCAGCGCTGGGCATGCCCAAAACATATGGGCGTGGTTCGCTGGGCTCCCCGAGCACCTAGCACACCTGTCCTCGCCCCCGAAAAACCTACTCATCCTCGTCCCAATCATGTGGGCCCTATGCAGCACCTTGAACTGTATGAGGCTAAGCCTTGCACAGGAAGAGGAGGAATTCACTCTCTCCAGGACATCCGCCCACGTCCCCTCCTCAATCTCCTCACCCAGCTCCTCTTCCCATTTACCCTTCAGTTCCTCCACCGAGGCCTCGTCTACCTCCTGCATCACCCGGTATATGTCCGAAATCCTCCCTCCTTCAACCCACACCCCCGAGAGCAACCGATCCCGCACCCCTTGTGGGGGCAGCAAGGGGAACCCCTCCACCTGCTGCCTGGCAAACGCCCTCACCTGCATGTACCTAAACATGTTCCCCGGGGGGAGCCCAAACTTCCCCTCTATCTCCCCCAAGCTCGCGAACCTCCCCTCCACAAACAGGTCCCTCAACCTCCTAACCCCTACCCAGTGCCAGCCCAGAAATCCACCATCAATGCTCCCTGGGACAAACCGATGGTTCCCCCGTATCGGGGCCTCCATCGAGCCCCCCACTTCTCCCCTATGCTGTCTCCATTGCCCCCAAATTTTGAGGGTAGCCGCCACCACCGGGCTCGTGGTATACCTCATTGGAGGGAGTCGCAACGGCGCCATTACCAGCGCCTCCAGGCTCGTGCCCACACATGACGCCACCTCCATCCTCTTCCATGCTGCCCCTTCCTCGTCCATTACCCACTTATGGGGGCCTCACGGTAGCATGGTGGTTAGCATCAATGCTTCACAGCTCCAGGGTCCCAGGTTCGATTCCCGGCTGGGTCACTGTCTGTGTGGAGTCTGCACGTCCTCCCCGTGTGCGCGTGGGTTTCCTCCGGGTGCTCCGGTTTCCTCCCACAGTCCAAAGATGTGCGGGTTAGGTGGATTGGCCATGCTAAATTGCCCGTAGTGTAAGGTTAATGGGGGGATTGTTGGGTTACGGGTATACGGGTTACGTGGGTTTAAGTGGGGTGATCATTGTTCGGCACAACATCGAGGGCCGAAGGGCCTGTTCTGTGCTGTACTGTTCTATGTTATGTACCATCGCTGCGTTGGCAGCCCAATAGTACCCACAGAGGTTGGGCAACGCCAGCCCCCCTGTATCCCTGCCCCGTTCCAGGAACACTCTTCTCACCCTCGGAGTCCCATGCGCCCACACAAATCCCGTGATACTCCTGTTGACCCTCCTAAAAAAGGCCTTCGGGATAAGGATGGGGAGGCACTGGAACAGGAACAAAAACCTCGGGAGCACAGTCACCTTAACGGACTGCACACTCCCCGCCAGTGACAGCGGTAACATATCCCACCTCTTAAACTCCTCCTCCATCTGCTCCACCAACCTTGTGAGGTTGAGCTTGTGCAGGGCCCCCCAGCTCCCAGCCACCTGGACCCCTAGGTACCTGAAGCTCTTCCCTGCCTGCTTCAACGGGAGCCTACCAATCCCCTCCTCCTGATCCCCCGGGTGCACCACGAACAACTCGCTCTTGCCCAGGTTCAACTTATACCCAGAGAAACCCCCAAATTCACTAAGAATCCTCATCACCTCCGGCATCCCCCCCCACCGGGTCCGCCACATACAGCAACAGGTTGTCCGCATACAGCGACACTCGATGCCCCTCCCCACCCCGCACCAGGCCCCTCCAGTTCCCTGACTCCCTCAATGCCATGGCCAGGGGCTCAATCGCCAATGCGAAGAGCAAGGGAGACAGGGGGCACCCTCGCCTCATCCCCCGGTACAGCCGAAAGTACTCCGACCTCCTCCCATCCGCGGCCACACTCGCCATCGGGGCCTCGCAGAGCAGCCCCACCCACCGGATAAACCCCTCCCCAAACCCAAACCTCTCCAACACCCCCGACAAATACTCCCACCCAACCCTATCAAAGGCCCTCTCCGCATCCAATGCCACCACCATCTCCGCCTCCCCCTCCATGGCCGGATTCATAATGACATTGAGGAGCCTTCGCACGTTCGTTTTCAACCGCCTTCCCTTCACAAACCCTGTCCGGTCCCCATGAATGACCTCGGGCACACAATCCTCCACTCCAGTGGCTAGGATCCCCGCCAGAAGCCTAGCGCCAGCGCCCAGCAGCGAAATCGGCCTACACAACCCGCACCGCAGAGGGTCCCCGTCCCGCCCCAGAATTAAGGAAATCAGCGCCCGTGACATAGTTGGGGGCAAAGCCCTCCCCTCCCTTGCCTCGTTAAAGGTCCGGACCAACAGGGGGCCCAACAGGTCCAAATACCTTTTATAAAATTCCGCCGGAAACCCGTCCGGCCCCAGCGCCCCCCCCCCAACCGCATGCTCCCCATCCCCCTGACCACCTCCTCCAGCTCGATCGCCGCCCCCAGTCCCTCCACCTGCTCCTCCTCCACCCTCGGGAATCGCAGCTTGTCCAAGAAGCGCCCCATTCCACCCCCCTCCACCGAGGGTTCCGACCGGTACAGTTCCCCACAGAAGTCTCCGAAGACCCCACTAACATCTACTCCCCTCCGCACCACCTTCCCAGCCTTATCCGTCACTCCCCCAATCTCCCTGGCCGCGTCCCGCTTTCGGAGCTGGTGTGCCAGCATCCTGCTCGCCTTCTCCCCGTATTCATACCCCTGTGCTTTCCTCCACTGAGCTTCCGCCTTTCTGGTAGTCAATAGGTCGAATCTGGCCTGAAGGCTACGCCTCTCCCCCAGCAATCCCTCCTCTGGAGCCTCCGCATATCTCTTATCCACCCGCACCATCTCCCCTATCAGTCTCTCCCTCTCCCTCAGCTCCCCCCTCTCCCTATGGGTTTGGATGGAGATCAATTCCCCCCTCATCACCGCCTTCAATGCCTCCCAGACCGTCCCCACTCAGACCTCCCCGTTGTCATTGGCCTCAAGGTACCTCTCGATACACCCCCGAACCCTCTCGGCCACCTCCACATCTGCCAGCAGCCCCACCTCCAAGCGCCAGAGCGGACGTTGGTCCCTCTCTTCCCCCAGCCCGAGGTCCACCCAGTGCGGGGCATGATCCGAAATGGCAATGGTGGAGTATTCCACATCCTCCATCCTCGAAACCAACCCCCTGCTCAGGACAAAAAAATCAATCCTCGAGTAGGCCATATGTACGTGGGAGAAAAACGAGTACTCCCTGGCCTTGGCCTCGCAAACCTCCAGGGATCCACCCCCCCATCTGGTCCATAAATCCCCTCAACACCTTAGCCGCCGCCGGCCTCCTACCCGTCCGGGACAGTACCGTGTTGAAGTCCCCCCCCCCCCCCATTATCAGGCCCCCCACCCCCAGGTCCGGAATGCGGCCCAACACACGCCGCATAAACCCCGCATCGTCCCAATTTGGGGCATAAACATCCACCAACACCACCCGCTCCCCCCGCAGCCGACCACTCACCATCACACATCTCCCACCACCGTCAGCCACCACATTTAACTCCTCAAACGAGACCTTCTTCCCGACCAGGATTGCCACCCCTCTACTCTTCTCATCCAGCCCTGAGTGAAATACTTGGCCCACCCATCCCTTCCTCAGTCGAACCTGGTCCACCACTCTCAGGTGTGTCTCCTGGAGCATGGCCACATCCGCCTTCAGCCCATTCAGGTGCGCAAATACCCGGGCCCGTTTGACCGGCCCATTCAGCCCCCTCACATTCCAGGTTATCAGCCAGATCAGAGGGCTCCCCGCCCCCCTCCCCTGCCGATCAGCCATACCCCATCCCTTGCCCACCACTGGCCAGCGTCCCGCGCTCTGCCAGTTTCCCACAGCGGCAATGTGGTGAGATAACCACTGTAGTGATGTGTACTGCAGTAGGGGGATGTATGCCTGTACCTGTAATACAGGTTCCTCCGGTCAGCCCCTGCCGGCTAGCTCCGCCCACAGGGAGCTTATGTATAAATGTATGAGAGCTGCTCAGACCCTCAGTCTACAGTTGCGGATGGAGGGACAACATCGTACAGCAATAAAGCCTCTATTGTACTAGTCTCTCGGCTTTGAGTATAATTGTTAGTGCCACAATTTATTGCTGTACGATTTCCCAGTCACCATGGACATCAGAGTCAAGCCTGACCGTCTGCAGCTGGATCCACATTCGCCTCATGCCAGAAAAGACTTTGATCACTGGCTCGCAGTCTTCGAGGCCTACATCTCTTCAGCACACCCTCCCCCCGACGGAGGCTCAGAAAAAGCAACTCCTGTACTCCAGACTTAGCTCCAGCGTCTTTCCGCTCATTCGAGATGCGACCGACTACACCGCAGCTATGGAACTGCTCAAGGAGAATTATGCACCATCGACGAACACCCTGTTTGCGAGGCATCAACTTTCTACTCGCGTCCAGCAGCCGGGTGAGTCGATTGAGGACTTCTGGAGGGCCCTTATACCTCTGGTACAAGACTGCGACTGCCGGGCCCTCACAGCCGCGGAACATTCGGATTTACTCATGCGCGATGCCTTCGTTACAGGCATTGCATCGGACCCCATCCGGCAACGACTGCTGGAAGGGGTCGCCCCCGACCTCGCGGCCGCAAAGGCCCTGGCGCTCTCCATGACGGCCGCCTCCCGTAGTGCGCACACTTACTCCGCTAGCTACTCGGCCCACCCGTCCTACCCCTCGTGGACCCCGCAAACGGCTCCCCAGGCCCATCCGTCCCACCCCTCGTGGACCCCGCAAACGGCCCCCCCAGCAGCCGCCCCCGCGCACTATGCCTGCGCTGCCCACCGCACCGCACCCCCTGGGGGTCCCCACTGTTACTTCTGCGGCCAACAGAAGCACCCTCGCCAACGCTGCCCGGCCCGCACAGCGACCTGCAAAGCTTGTGGAAAGAAAGGCCACTTTGCAGCGGTGTGTCAGTCCCGGACGGTCGCCGCTATCGCGCCGTCGGTCCCCACGCCTCAGCCGCTCCCTCAATGGGCCCCGCCGTCCGCTTTCCCCGACCCCACGTGCAATCAGTGGGCGCCGCCATCTTTTGCCGCCCCCGCCACGTGCGCCCCATGGGCGCCGCCATCTTCATCCACCACAGCCATGTGCGTTCCATGGGCGCCGCCATTTTGTTCCGACCGCATAACGTGCGCTCCATGGACGCCGCCATTTTACCCACAGGTACTGCGGATGCCGCCATCTCGTCTCCAGGGGCCGCCATCACGGGACACGGGTCGCTACCGCTCCTCGTCGGACTCATCTGACTCAACCGCCGACCAACCACTGCTCGCCTCCGTTACGCTCGACCAGTCCCGTCCTCGCAACCTGGCACCCTCTTCCACATCGGTGCTGGTCAACGGCCATGTGACCTCCTGCCTCATCGACTCCGGGAGCACCGAGAGCTTCGTCCACCCGGACACGGTAAGGCGCTATTCCCTTGCGATCCATCCCGCCGACCGGCAGATCTCCCTTGCCTCCGGTTCCCACTCTGTCCCGATCCGGGGTTTCTGCCTGGTTAAACTCACTGTACAGGGTGTGGAATTCGACCGTTTCCGTCTGTACATTCTCCCCGACCTCTGCACTTCACTCCTACTAGGCCTGGATTTCCAGTGCAATCTCCAGAGCCTCACCCTCAAATTCGGTGGACCCCTACCTCCCCTCACCGTTTGCGGCCTCGTGACCCTCAAGGTCGAGCCCCCCTCCCTCTTTGCCAATCTGACTGTGGATTGCAAGCCCGTCGCCACCAGGAGCAGACGGTACAGCACCCAGGACAAGGCCTTCATCAGGCCCGAAGTCCAGCGGCTGCTTCGGGAGGGTATCATCGAGGCCAGCAACAGCCCTTGGAGAGCCCAGGTGGTAGTGGTTAAGACCGGGGAGAAGCACAGGATGGTCGTGGACTACAGCCAGACCATCAACCGGTACACACAGCTCGACGCGTACCCCCTCCCCCGCATTTCTGATATGGTCAATCAGATTGCACAGTACCGGGTCTTCTCTACTATTGACCTGAAATCCGCCTACCACCAGCTCCCCATCCGTAAATCGGACCGTCCCTACACTGCCTTTGAGGCGGACGGTCGCCTGTACCAATTTCTGAGGGTTCCCTTCGGCGTCACGAATGGGGTCTCGGTCTTTCAGCGAGAAATGGACCGAATGGTTGACCGGTACGGATTGCAGGCCATCTTCCCGTACCTTGACAATGTCACCATCTGCGGCCATGACCAGCAGGACCATGATGCCAACCTTTATAAATTCCTCCACACCGCATCTCTCCTTAATCTCACGTACAACAATGAGAAATGCGTGTTCCGCACAGACCGCTTAGCCATACTTGGCTACGTAGTCCAAAACGGATTACTGGGGCCCGATCCCGACCGCATGCGCCCCCTCATGGAGCTTCCAATTCCCCACTGCCCCAAGGCCCTCAAACGCTGCCTTGGGTTTTTCTCTTATTACGCCCAGTGGGTCCCGCAATACGCAGACAAGGCCCGGCCACTTATCCAGTCCACACATTTTCCCCTCTCGGCCGAGGCACAACACGCCTTCGCCTGCATTCGATCTGACATAGCCAGGGCGGGGATGCACGCCGTAGACGAGACTCTGCCTTTCCAAGTAGAGAGTGACGCTTCAGATGTCGCCCTTGCCGCCACGCTGAATCAGGCCGGCAGACCCGTGGCATTCTTTTCACGCACCCTCCACGCCTCCGAAATTCGGCATTCCTCTGTCGAAAAGGAAGCCCAGGCAATCGTTGAAGTGGTGCGGCACTGGAGGCATTACCTGGCCGGCAGGAGATTCACTCTCCTCACTGACCAACGGTCGGTAGCCTTCATGTTCAACAACACGCAGCGGGGCAAGATCAAGAATGACAAAATCTTGCGGTGGAGAATCGAGCTCTCCACCTTTAACTACGAGATCTTGTATCGCCCCGGCAAGCTCAACGAGCCCCCAGACGCCCTCTCCCGAGGTACATGTGCCAGTGCACAAGTGAACCAGCTCCGTGCCTTGCACGACAGCCTTTGCCATCCGGGGGTCACCCGCTTGTACCATCTGATCAAAGCCCGCAATCTGCCCTACTCCGTCGAGGAAGTACGGACAGTCACCAGAGACTGCCAGATCTGTGCGGAGTGCAAGCCGCACTTCTACCAGCCAGATCGCGCGCGCCTGGTGAAAGCGTCCCGCCCCTTTGAACGCCTCAGCGTGGACTTCAAAGGGCCCCTTCCCTCTACCGACCGCAACACCTACATCCTTAGTGTGGTCGATGAATTTTCTAGGTTCCCCTTTGCCATCCCATGCCCAGATATGACGTCTGCCACCGTCATCAAGGCCCTGGATTCCATTTTCGCCCTGTTCGGTTTCCCCGACTATATCCACAGTGACAGGGGATCCTCATTCATGAGCGATGAGCTGCGTCAGTTCCTGCTCAGCAGGGGTATTGCCTCCAGCAGGACGACCAGCTACAACCCCCGGGGAAACGGGCAGGTAGAGAGGGAGAACGGGACGGTATGGAGGGCCGTCCAGCTGGCCCTACGGTCCAGGAACCTCCCAGCCGCTCGCTGGCAGCAGGTCCTCCCTGACGCGCTCCATTCCATTCGGTCGCTACTGTGCACCGCAACGAACAGTACACCCCATGAACGTGTTTTTGCCTTCCCTAGGAAGTCCACATCCGGAGTATCGCTCCCGACTTTGCTCACGACTCCGGGCCCAGTCCTTCTCCGTAGGCCTGTACGGCACCACAAGGCGGAACCACTGGTGGACAAAGTACGCCTTCTCCACGCCAACCCTCAATATGCCTACGTGGAGTTCCCCGACGGCCGCCAGGACACAGTCTCGCTCCGGGACCTGGCTCCCTCAGGTGCCGATCCCATGCCCACACCCCGCCAACCCCAGCGCCCCCCTATTCGTCCCCATCAGGTCCATCCCTCATCCCCCTGCCCACCCTGGAGGACATGGAAGATTTCGGCTTGCTCTCGGAGTCATCCCGCCAGCAGCCAGCACCAACACCGCCAGCACCTGCACCATCGGGGCACCGCCTGTGCCGACGTCACCACCACAGCTACGCCGCTCACAGCGGAACGTCCGACCACCGATTCGGCTCAACCTGTAACCTGCTAACCGGATGGACTCTTGATTTTCCTTGTTGGACCCTCTTGTAAATAGCATCCTTTGTATTAGAGTTACATGTCACCCCCGCCGGACTCATTTTTACAGGGGGTGAATGTGGTGAGATAACCACTGTAGTTATGTGTACTGCAGTAGGGGGATGTATGCCTGTACCTGTAATACAGGTTCCTCCGGTCAGCCCCTGCCGGCTAGCTCCGCCCACAGGGAGCTTATGTATAAATGTATGAGAGCTGCTCAGACCCTCAGTCTACAGTTGCGGATGGAGGGACAACATCGTACAACAATAAAGCCTCTATTGTACTAGTCTCTCGGCTTTGAGTATAATTGTTAGCGCCACAGGCAACTCCCCCCCTCCAACACTGCCTGCGTCCTCCAGCTCCTTCCTGACCGTTTCAGCAGCAACCCGGTACCCCCCCCCGCCCCTCCCCCAGGCTAGGACCCCTCCTAGCCGCGCCCCTCCCTCCATAGCACTCCCGTGAGCCAGCTAACTTCTACTGACCCCGGTGACTCCCGCCCTACCTCCGACTCCTCCCCACGTGGGACTACCCCTCCTCCATCGTGCCTGTCAATGGGTCCTCCTCCCCCCCCCCCCCCCCGCTCTTGCACGGGAAAAGAAAACAGCCAACAACGACCTGTGCTTCTCAGCCCCGACCCCGCCCCCACCATCTCCCAGCGCAGGAAACCCGCAGAAAGCCTGCGCTTTCGCCCTGCCCGGCCCCGCCTCCTCTAGGGCAACTCCCATTGTCAGTCCCCCCCACCAGCTCCCCGAACTCCCCGTTTACCCCCCTGCCCGAACCCGTCCACCAGACCCCTACAGAAAAACCCATAAAGAAAAGACAAATCGACATCACCCCACCCACCCTAAGGCCAACCCACATCTTACATTACACCAAGCAAATACAAATACAGTATTATACAGCATCCCCCATCTTAGACCCTCAGTTTGAGTCCAATTTCTCGGCCTGCACAAAGGCCCACGCCTCCTCCGGGGACTCAAAATAATGGTGCCGATCCTTATAGGTGACCCACAGACGCGCCAGCTGCAACATACCGAACTTCACACTCCGTCTATGGAGCACCGCCTTCGTCCGGTTAAACCCGGCCCTCCGCCTCGCCACCTCCGCACTCCAGTCCTGGAAGATCCGCACCTCCGTGTTCTCCCACTTGCTGCTCCGCTCCTTCTTGGCCCACCGGAGCACACACTCACGAGCCACGAACCGATGAAACCGCACCAACACCGCCCGCGGCGGCCCGTTCGGCTTGGGCCTCCTAGCCAGAATTCTGTGGGCCCCCTCTAACTCCAGGGGCCCCTGGAAGGACCCAGCCCCCATCAGCGAGTTTAACATAACCGCCACATAGGCCGCCAGGTCCGACCCCTCCAGCCCCTCCGTGAGGCCCAGGATCCGCAAATTCTTCCTCCTCGACCGGTTGTCCAGCTCCTCGAACCGCTCCTGCCATCTTTTATGGAGCACCTCGTGCATCTCCACCTTCCCCGCGACGGCCACGGCCTCATCCTCCCTTTCGGAGGCCTGCTTCTGCAGCTCCCGGATCGCAGCCCCCTGGGCTGTCTGGGTCTCCATCAGCTGGTGGTTACCTTCAGCGACTCCAGCAGCTCCAACTTAAGCTCCTGGAAGCAGCCCAGCAGAGTCGCCTGCTGCTCCTGAGCCCACTGCCTCCAGTCCTCCGGGTCTCTGCCGGCCGCCATTTTGTCTTCCTTCCCCCGCTTTTTCAGGGGTGCTTTCTCTGTTTTTCTCCATACCCCACTCCTGGTCCGGACCATAGGACCGTAGGGGTCGACTCCTGTCCTCTTCCCACGTCGGGATTTGCCGACACAGCTCCGTTGGGGGCCCACATTCATAGACTGGCAGATCATCCAATATGGCTTCCACTCCAGGGAGATTACTGTCTATCTCATGCTGTCTGCATTGGCACACTTTTGGAACTGTGGAAATGCCAATCGGCATCTATATCTCCTAAACGCCATCCAGAATGTAGTTAGAAAGTGACTACTTTTATCCAGCTGCGCTTGCCAGTGACCATCCTTCGCATCTAAGATAGTAAATATCTTTGCCGTGGCAAGTTATGGTAAAATTCCTTTGATGGTCGGCATGGGGCAATGAGATCTCTTCAGCACTTTAGTTAGATCCTTTGGGTCTCAGCAGACTCTCAGCTTTTCAGGTTGTTTCACTGATACCATGCTACTAACCCAGTCTGTAGGATTTGTCACTCTCATGATGACTCCCTTCTTTTTCAGCTCCTCTCTCGCGTTTTAGGCTTGCATCGTCTGCTTAAAAGGTGCATAAAAGAAATAGGAACAAAGTAAATATGCAGGAAGGACACTTACACCAATATATTTAGAATGGAATACAATTTATAGCAGTCTCTCTCTGGCAGTGTTGAATGTGTTGTTAATTGTATAAGCTCTAGCTTGCTAATTAAATCTGCTGCAATCTCATAGTTTTGTCATTGCAAGTGGAAAAATTGCCAGTTCTGCTACATATCTCACTCATTTTGACAGGAGTTGGGAGTGGAGCATGTACAGCCATTTCTGACTCACCCAGTCTTGCAGTCTTCCTTGTCTATGTTTTTTTCTCTTCAGCTACTTATAGAACATAGAACAGTACAGCACAGTACAGGCCCTTCGCCCCACAATATTGTGCCGACCATTTATCCTAATGTAGGGTAGGCCATTGCCCTTCCCTTCTTGCAGGTTTTTAAGGATAGCGAACCAGACCCCAAATTTTGCCAGCGTACCAGACAAGAACCGCAAACAATTTTACGATTTGTAAAACTGTAAGGAAAGGATACTTCACCCTAGGAGTGATGACTCTGACCACTAAATATATTTTATGTTAAAACAACCCTTAATTAGCCACATTAACACCAAAGAAATAACTTTACAATTATGAGTTCAACAGTTCTTAAATAAAAGGATAAACTTGAACTCACTCTCTATGCCTGCCATTAATTCCAATTGAATTTAACCCAATACAGTTCAAATGTCTCTTATAAATAAATTTAGCACAACAAGTTTACTTGCGGTCTTCTGTGTCGATACTTTTAGAGAGAGAAGCTTTCAAGAGCAGATCCAGTGCACTTTTACTGAACCTAACAGGATTTGGCAAAAGCTGCTATTCAACTTAAAATCCGATAATAGACTACAAAGCTACAGAAAGATCAGGTTCATCCCATTAATTACACAATCTGTATTCCACTAATTCCATGACCTGCTTCATTTGGACTAAATAAACTCCCTCATAAATGATCTACTCTCCAGGGAATCAACAGCAATCATAACAATTTTCCATTCAGCTCTTATCTGTAATCAAGTAAGTGGTTGGAATCAATGATTACCTCATCTTTTACGATTCTTTAATTACAGCTTGAGTAGACACACTGTCTATGTATTTTAAACCAGGGAATTTAATACCATACTGCTACAAATGCAATTTCTACATTCATCATAAGGTTGAAACTTTTCAGTGTTACTCTTTTAGTAGCTCTGGCTTTTCTCCCAGCTTTTCAAAACTCAGTCTCAGCGACACGTCTGGCACCATGCTACAAGCTCGAAAGCTACAGTCATTCTATTGTAGTGTCTTCATTTTACTGCTTGCAACATGACTACACTCGACATCCCTCATTGTGGAGGTCATAAGACCATGGCAATCCAGGTAGGACATTTAGTCATCATCATATTTCAAAAACACAGTCCACTGCTGGAAAGATCCAGCCAGTACCCCAATCAGTCCACAAGTGGGTAGTTAATTATGCTATTTGGCTACTTGCCACAGCCAGGCAGGTACCCCCTATGTTTGATGAGCTGCCTCAGGGAAGATCACCTGGAATTCCTCCGGGCCTTGCCTTCAGGCCCACCCTTGCAGAACCGGGTATATTCTCCTCCAGGGGACACTACCATGTGATAAAGGAAACAAAATGCTTGTCCTCACTGCATGATATTCAAGCAAAGTAGATGACCTGACTATTATAGAACCTGCCTGAATATAAGCCACTTCATTTCAAATGAATGTATTGGACAACATCCAAATGGAGAGAAATATGTTCAGCAAGCTTACAACCCAGGCAGCGAAGATGAAAACTTACCCTGTCATTTTAAAGACTTCTGGAGGACTATATATACTTATCTGGGAGAGCTCACCAGTTGACCAGATTATTATTTTTTTAATAGTTTAAACAGATTAAGTGAAGGTAATGAATGCCTTTCACTGCCAGCTCAAGTAATTGCTGCTCGGATAGAGAGCAGGTAAGGGCCAAGTAAAGCTCCCTGATATAATGCAGCAGCATAATAATCCCACTGCCTAAAGAACAAACTGATTGTTCTGACATTGCCTGTCTATAATTGCTGAGCATCTAATATTGAGCCTCGGAGTTAGATGGCCAATTTAGTGTAGAATAATGGCAAATTACAGACACAGCTGTGAATTCTTTCCAGTTGGAAATGGCTTGCTATTTCCCAAACTTGGTTTATAAAGATGCATGGCATTAAGGGCAAAGTAGTAGCATGGATAGAGGATTGGTTAATTAATAGAAAGCAAAGAGTTGGGATAAATGGGTGTTTTTCTGGTTGGCAATCAGTAGCTAGTGGTGTCCCTCAGGGATCCGTGTTGGGCCCACAATTGTTCACAATTTACATAGATGATTTGGAGTTGAGGACCAAGGGCAATGTGTCCAAGTTTGCAGATGACACTAAGGTGAGTGGTAAAGCGAAAAGTGCAGAGGATACTGGAAGTCTGCAGAGGGATTTGGATAGGTTAAGTGAATGGGCTCGGGTCTGGCAGATGGAATACAATGTTGACAAATGTGAGGTTATCCATTTTGGTAGGAATAACAGCAAACGGGATTATTATTTAAACGATAAAATATTAAAGCATGCCGCTGTTCAGAGAGACTTGGGTGTGTTAGTGCATGAGTCACAGAAGGTTGGTTTACAAGTGCAACAGGTGATTAAGAAGGCAAATGGAATTTTGTCCTTCATTGCTAGAGGGATGGAGTTTAAGACTAGGGAGGTTATGTTGCAATTGTATAAGGTGTTAGTGCGGCCACACCTGGAGTATTGTGTTCAGTTTTGGTCTCCTTACTTGAGAAAGGACGTACTGGCGCTGGAGGGTGTGCAGAGGAGATTCACTAGGTTAATCCCAGAGCTGAAGGGGTTGGATTATGAGGAGAGGTTGAGTAGACTGGGACTGTACTCGTTGGAATTTAGAAGGATGAGGGGGGATCTTATAGAAACATTTAAAATTATGAAGGGAATAGATAGGATAGATGCGGGCAGGTTGTTTCCACTGGCGGGTGACAGCAGAACTAGGGGGCATAGCCTCAAAATAAGGGGAAGTAGATTTAGGACTGAGTTTAGGAGGAACTTCTTCACCCAAAGGGTTGTGAATCTATAGAATTCCTTGCCCAGTGAAGCAGTTGAGGCTCCTTCATTACATGTTTTTAAGGTAAAGATAGATAGTTTTTTGAAGAATAAAGGGATTAAGGGTTATGGTGTTCGGGCCGGAAAGTGGAGCTGAGTCCACAAAAGATCAGCCATGATCTAATTGAATGGCGGAGCAGGCTCGAGGGGCCAGATGGCCTACTCCTGCTCCTAGTTCTTATGTTCTTATGTTTTGCAGATATCCATTCTCCATATTGGGTTAAGTTTGAACCCAGAACACTGAGGGAGTGGTATGATCAACTGTGCTCATTTACACGCAACTGAGGAGGTCCAGGCCCTGAAATCCTGCTGGGCCCAGTGAACATATGGCAGAGAGGACTGTAAGTAGGAGGCCCAGACCTCTCTTAAATTGTTACATTTTGGGAAATCTTACAGCCTGTCACAACTATTTCAATTCTGAAAGCTCTATCCGAAATCCAAAGTACAAGCATCTTCTTGTTTTAATCTATTCTAGCTATCAACCATTTCTGTTTCATTTGATACTGCAACAGCTCGAGATTAATGCCCCTACAATTTAGGGGCAGCAGGGTAGCATGGTGCTAAGCATAAATGCTTCACAGCTCCAGGGTCCCAGGTTCGATTCCCGGCTGGGTCACTGTCTGTGTGGAGTCTGCACGTCCTCCCCCTGTGTGCGTGGGTTTCCTCCGGGTGCTCCAGTTTCCTCCCACAGTCCAAAGATGTGCGGGTTAGGTGGATTGGCCATGCTAAATTGCCCGTAGTGTCCTAATAAAAAAAGTACGGTTAAGGGGGGGGGGGGTTGTTGGGTTACGGGTATAGGGTGGATACGTGGGTTTGAGTAGGGTGATCATGGCTCGGCACAACATTGAGGGCCGAAGGGCCTGTTCTGTGCTGTGCTGTACTGTTCTATGTTCTATGTTCTAATTTAGTGTAGCCAATCCACCTATCCTGCACATATTTTGGGTTGTAGGGGTGAAACCCACGCAGACACGGGGAGAATGTGCAAACTCCACATGGACAGTGACCCAGGGCCGGGATTCGAACCCGGGTCCTCAGCGCCATAGGCAGCAATGCTAACCACTGTGCTACCGTGCTGCCCTGATTTATACCAATATCAAAGGATCAACCAGCAATATGACTGTGAAAGCTTGGCCATCACTAACTAGTTATCCCTGATGGTAACTTTTCCAATGATAAAACTCAGGAAGTCAGAAGGCTCTGCATTCACAGTCTGTATTTGTTCTGTAAAATCAAGATCAAGTGATCTTCTCCTGCGTGGGAGGGTTCTGCCTTCCTTGAGCTCGTCCAAGAATTTTCTTTGATGTAGCTGACCCCTGTATTTCACTTCTAAATGGAAGGTTCTACACCTTTGCAGAATCAGTGTTGTTGTGCACGAATAATTCATTTGATGCCACCAATATATCTTCACCTTTAAAACAAGTTACAGCCATTAAGAACAGACTTTAGTCACCTCAGCTGGGTGTGCTAGAAGCCCCAGTCCTCTGGGCAAACTTTTCCTGAGCTCATAATCTTTTTAATTTAGTGGCGGGTCTTCCATTGTAAAAGATAGCAGAGTTTCACTCCAAGAATAGGGCCCTGATTTTCCTTCCAATTTAGCTTTGTGCAGGTGAAGGAGACACAGCCAGAGTGGGAATTGGAACTTGGTAATTTGGGCAGTGTGGTAATTAAAGAGGTAAGTGGTGAATTCAAATCTTCAAAACTGTTTTTCAGTTTTTCACTTAAAAGGTCAGCGTCTCGCTCAGTGTCTGATTGGCTGAAGCTGCCCCCACCCTAATTGCTGAGAGACAGTTATCTGTCAGTCACCTGAGGCCTGTTTAGTGGCACAAGGGTGTAGATTGTATTCTTCTGTTTGAAGCTTAAATAGTGTGACTCATCTTGTTTAGCTGGGTTCTGGATAAAAGACAGACAGAAAGCGCACTCAGTAAACTTTGCACAGGTGAAGGAGACACAGCCTGAGTGAGTGAGACACAGCCAGAGTGGGAATTGGAACTTGGTAATTTGGGCAGTGTGGTAATTCGGCGCGGAGTGGGAGGAGGTGCTGTTTCCCTTTTTGTTCTGTTTCCTTTGTTTGGCTTTGTAACTGGTAGTCAGCAGGGAGAGATCCAGAGTGCATTCCGGGAAGCAGAGAGAAAACCAGGGAGCACCCTGGGAAGGTAGGTGATATAAAATCTTACCCCCAGATTCCAGCGGCCTTCATTTTCGGGAGCGAGTGAGAGAGAGCTGGGGCGCAGCTTGGAAAAGGTAAATGATAGATATTCTGCTATTCTGAGAGATCTGACTGGATGGGGGAGGGGGGACTGAAAAGTAACGTCACAGGAAAGCTGTGACCTGATTGGCTGATAGGGAATCTGCACAAAATTTAAAAATTAAACATTGTTAAACTAATTAAACATTGTTAATTAATTACTTAATCATAATTTAGAGCGTTATCTAAGCCAGAGATCGGAGAGTACTGTATTTAGCTTTTACATTTATAGCACAAATCTAGTGCTAGGAAACATATAGTTAACAGTAACTTTTTCAAAAATTTTTTTAAATTTAATTTACTAATTAATTAACACAATATCAATTAGAGGGATGCAGTGCTCTGACTGTGAGATGTGCCAGGTTCGGGAGGCTTCCAGGGCGCGATTCTCCACCCCCCACGACGGGTCGGAGAATAGTGGGAGGGCCTTCCCGACATTTTTCCCGACCTCCCGCTATTCTCCACCCCCCATGCCCGCCCCCCGACACGAATCGCTGCTCGCCGTTTTTTTGCGGCGAGCAGCGATTCTCCCCTAGCCGATGGGCCGATTTCCCAGGCCTTTACAGCCGTTTTCACGAACGGCAACACACCTGCTCTCACCGTTCGTGAAAACAGCTGCAAAGTGCCATTCTGAGTAACCATGGCACCGATTGGCACGGCCGCACCACGGCCGTGCCAAGGGTGCCATGGGCCCGCGATCGGTGGGCACAGATCGCGGGCAGAGGGTCCGAACCCCGCGCACTCTTTGTTCCTCCGCCGCCCCGCTGGGCGGCTGAGGGGCATACCGGCCCGCGCATGCGCGGGTTTCACGCATATGCGTGATGACGTCATCGTGCCGTCAGCCGCCGTTAACTTTGGCGCGCGGGCTTAGCAAATTTCGCTAATTTTGAGATCCTTGGATAACGAGGGATATTGTAGGCCTCGTCAAAAAGAAAAAGGAGGCATTTGTCAGGGCTAGAAGGCTGGGGGCAGACGAAGCCTATGTGGAATATAAGGAAAGTAGGAAGGAACTTAAGCAAGAAGTCAGGAGAGCTAAAAGGGGTCACGAAAAGTCATTGGCAAATGGGATTAAGGAAAATCCCAAGGCTTTTTACATGTACATAAAAAGCAAGCGGTTAGCCAGGGAAAGGGTTGGCCCACTGAAGGACAGGGGAGGGATACAGAACTGGCTAGGTCATAGAAGGCAGAGAGTAGCAATGGAAGGTGCTTTTATAATTGGAGGGCTGTGACTAGTGGTGTTCCGTAGGGATCAGTGCTGGGACCTTTGTTGTTCGCAGTATATATAAATTATTTGGAGGAAAATGTAACTGGTCTGATTAGTAAGTTTGCGGACCACACCAAGGTTGGTGGAATTGCGGATAGCGATGAGGACTGTCAGAGGATACAGCAGGATTTAAATTGTTTGGAGACTTGGGCGGTTTATGGCAGATGGAGTTTAATTCGGACAAATGTGAGGTGATGCATTTCAGAAGGTCCAATACAGGTAGGGTATATACAGTGAATGGTAGAACCCTCATGTGTATTGACAGTCAGAGAGATCTTAGTGTACAGGTCACTGAAAGGGGCAACAAGAAGGTAGTCAAGAAGGCATACGGCATGCTTGCCTTCATTGGCCGGGGCATTGAGTTTAAAAATTGGCAAGTCACGTTGCAGCTGCATAGAGGCTTACTTAGGCCACACTTGGAGTATAGTGTTCAATTCTGGTCGCCACACTACCAAAAGGATGTGGAGGCTTTAGAGAGGGTGCAGAAGAGATTTACCAGGATGTTGCCTGGTATGGAGGGTATTAGCTATGGGTAGAGGTTGAATAAATTTGGTTTGTTCTCACTGGAATAAAGAAAGTTGAGGGTGACCTGATGGAGGTCTACAAAATTATGAGGGGCATAGACAGAGTGGATAGTCAGAGACTTTTTCCCAGGGTAGAGGGGTCAATTATTAGGGGCATAGGTTTAAGGTGCGAGGGACAAGGTTTAGAGGAAATGAAAATGAAATCAAAATGAATGAAAATCGCTTATTGTCACAAGTAGGCTTCAATGAAGTTACTGTGAAAAGCCCCTAGTCGCCACATTCCGGCACCTGTCTGGGGAGGCTGGTACGGGAATCGAACTGTGCTGCTAGCCTGCTTGGTCTGCTTTAAAAGCCAGCGATTTAGCTGAGTGAGCTAAACCAGCCCCAGGAGATGTGCGAGGCAAGTTTTTTTTACACAGAGGGTAGTGCATGCCTGGAACTCGCTGCCGAAGGAGGTGGTGGAAGCAGGGACGATAGTGACGTTTAAGGGGCATCTTGACAAATACATGAATAGGATGGGAATAGAGGGATACGGACCCCAAAAGTGTAGATGATTTAGTTTAGACGGTCAGCATGGTCGGCGCAGGCTTGGAGGGCCGAAGGGACACTTCTTTTGCTGTACTTTTCTTTGTTCTTTGTTCTTTGAAATGGACTTCGAGGCTGTTTCTGGGTCCTAATTCCACCCAGGGGAACAGGTTTGATTCTCATGTGGGCGGCTCGCCAATTGGCTGGAGGACGGGTTGGACACCCAATTAACAGCCACTGCCTCAGGGATGGAAGTGGGGCAGAAATCGTGGAAGCCATATTGAAATAAACCATGGCAGCCACTACTATGGCTGCTGTGTGATGAGATAAGTTATGTTACTCCATGGAGTTGGAAAAGCAGACGGCTGCGACCTGGGGCAGGGCTGTCCCTTACTTTGCAGACACCAACCTGAAGATTCTCCTTGAGGCAATGACTGAGACGAGGGAGGCCCACTGTCTGGAGGATGGCATGAGAAGGCCTCACTCCCAACCGAAGCAAATCCCGATAAAGGTGACTGGGGACATCTGCAGATGAAGTGTGGTCAGGAGAAACTGCATGCACTGCAGGAAAAGAACAATGACCTTCTTCACTCTAGTAAGGTGAGTGCTATGTCAAACCCTCATGACAGACATCTAGACAGTTCCTGTGGACAGCTGAGAGCCTGCGACCACATGAACAGAGGAGAAATGTGTGCCCAGTGAACATACTGACGTCAGCAAAGCTCAGAATTGTATAGTGCTAATGTGAACCCGCCAGCACTGCACACTCCTATGTCCATGAGCAACTGGCATTGGCCACAGGGGCAAGAGGTACATTTTCCATCTCATTTATTTATTTTATCATTGCAGAGAAATTGGCACGTAATGCCTATGAAAGGGCACAGATGTGGGAGAAGAGGTTCCCATACTGTACATTGTGACTGCCCTGGAGATATCCAGTGTTGTTCAGGGGAGGTGTAAATATCATCCCACATGAAGAGGGTGAATAAAAACTGCAATGCATAGATTAAAGGGGTGCAGTGCACTCAAACCCATCCGACAGCATGTCAAAGACTTGTAGATACATAGAAGGTAGAAGCAGGAGGACGCCTTTTGGCCCTCCGAGCCTGCACTGCCATTCATCACAATCATGGCTGATCATCCAAGTCAATAGCCTAATCCTGCTTCCTCCCCATAGCCTTTGATCCCATTCTCCCTTAGTGCTATATCCAGCCGCCTCTTGAATATATTTAACGTTTTAGCATCAACTACTTCCTGTGGTAATGAATTCCACAGGCTCGCCACTCTGTGTGAAGAAATGTCTCCTTATCTCTGGCCAAAATGGTTTACCCTGAATCCTCAGACTGTGACCCTGGTTCTGGACACACCCATCATTGGTAACATCTTCCCTGCATCTACCCTGTCTAGTCCTGTTAGAATTTTAGAAGTCACTATGAGATCCCCCCCTCATTCTTCTGAACTCCAGTAAGAACAATTCTAACCTAGTCAATCTCTCCTCATATGACAGACCCCCCATCCCTGGAATCAATCTGGTAAACCTTTGCTGCGCTGCACTCCCTCGAAAGCAAGAACATCCTGCCTTGGAGAAGGAGGCCAAAACTGCATACAACACTCCAAGTGTGGCCTCACCAAGGCCCTGTACAATTGCAGCAACACATCCCTTCTTCTATACTCGAAACCTCTCACAATGAAGGCCAACATACCATTAGCCTTCTTTACAGGCTGCTGCACCTGTATGCTTACCTTCAGCGAATGGTTCACAAGGACATCCAGGTCCCGCTGCACACTAAACCATTCAGGTAGTAATCTGCCTTCCTGTTGTTGCTTCCAAAATGAATAACCTCACACATCCAAATTATACTGCATCTGCCATTGGTTTGCCCACTCACCCAACCTGTCCAGATCTTGCTGTAGGATCCCTGCATCCTTGTCACAGTTCACCCTCCCACCTAATTTGGTATCATCTGCAAACTTTGAGAGGTTACATTTTGTTCCCTCATCCAATTCATTAATATATATTGTGAATAGCTGTGGTACCCCACTAGTTACTGCCTGCCAATTTGAAAAGAACCCATTAAACCCTACTCTGTTTCCTCTCTACCAACCAGTTTTCCATCCACCTCAATACATTTTCCCCAATCCCATGCACTTTAATGTTGCACAATAATCTCTTATGTGGGACTTTGCCTTCTGAAAGTCCAAATATACCACATTGATTGGCTCCCCCTTGTCTACTGTGCTGGTTACCTCTTTGAAGAATTCCAACAGATTTGTCAAGCATGATTTTCCCTTCATAAATCCATGCCGACTCTGACTGATCCTGCCACTGCTTTCTAAATGTTCCGCTATAAAATCCTTGATAATGGATTCAAGCATTTTTCCCACTACCGATGTTAGACTTATTGGTTTATAATTCCCTGCTTTCTCTCTACCTCCCTTTTTGAATATCGGAGTGACGTGAGTTACCCTCCAATCTGCAGGGACAGCTTCAGAGTCTATAGAATCCCGGACGTTGGCCATCAATGCATCCACTATTTTACAGATCCACCTCCTTAAGCATTCTGGGATGCCGATTCTCAGGACCTGGGGATTTATCCGCCTTCAATCCCATCAGTTTTCCCAGCACCATTTCTCTACTAATGTTGATCTCCCTCAGTTCTTCCCTCTCATTAAACCTTTCAGCCTTTTCAATACTCGGCTGTATTGAGAAAATGCATCGCTGCTGAAGCTTCCGTTCTCCAAAGTTAGCTCTTATGATCTATTCTCTGTCTCCCACAGGTTCAACGCTGGAGGCAAAAAAGTAGATTCCTGTGTCTGCCCCGGGGTAAGCACTGACAGAAGAGACAACAAAGTTAGCACCATCACACTCTACAAGTGCATCCTCTACCAGTCCAGGTACTGTCACCTTGATGGGTCTTAGCACAGGCACAGACAGGTTGTCTGCACTGGGTGATGAGCATGTCAGAAGTGAGCAGGACAATGTGCCAGAGGCAGAGGCAGCTATGGCCAGTCTTTTCTGGAGAAAGGGGACGAGACACAGCCCTGCTCAACTGGGCACAGTTGCTGGGCCTTGGAAGTTACAAGAATGGGAACTCTACTTAGATCACCAGCATCAGGGAGATCATGACCTCGTGGTAATGTTACTGGACCAGTAATCCAGAATCCCTGTCCAATGATCTGGAGACATGTGTTCAAACCCCACCAAGGCCATAAAACCATCATCAATTATTGTAAAAACCTATCAGGTTCACGAATTTTCTTTTGGAAAGGGAATCTACCATCCTTTCCTGGTTTGGCCAGTATGTCACTCCAGACCAACAGCAATATAGTTGAATCTTAAATGTCCCCTGAAATAGTTCAGAAAGCAATTAGGAACTGGCAACAAATGCAAGCCTTGCCAGTGATGTCCACATCCCACATAAAGAAATGTATTCTGACCATCATGGTCCCTTGAGGCAGACAGGGCCATGGGCTGAGAATGAAGAAGTCCATCCAGTTTATATGCATCACAATGGCACAGGGTTTTGAGCACGAACTCCTGCATTGAGAGAGTGGCCAACCTCATGGAAAGCCATATGCGACAGCACACGGAGTGTATGCAGATACTCCACACTGATATACACAGAATGCATGCACACTGTATAGCACGGGCTGGTCAGTGCTGCTGAAGATGCAGGGGTCTCTGGAAGGGATATCAGCTGCGCCATGGCTGATACTTCTCCCCGGTCATCCAGAGTGCCAGTCAGTGACTGAGGCAGTCACGGAGCAGGATAAGGACAATCCTCAGGGGGCACCTCCAAATTGGTACCTCCACAATGGGGAGCGCTACTATCTGTAGTAGATGGCACTGACAGTAGAGGCCACTGTGTTGGACAGGGCCCTGAATGGGTCATTGGATTTGTGTCACCTGTAACTCTGCATTTTGTCCATTTTTCAACACCATGTAAATATTGATACATAACACCGAATGTGAAGCTTTCCTTTTTTGATGGCAAAAGAAGAAAAGAGGGGTGAAGAGGTGAAGGGGAACAAGGGCCTTTGAATGGGACTTTACAATGGAGACTTTACTGAATATAGGTTCTCATAGTAGTATACTACTGCTGCCTCAGAAAGGTGGACAGTATCATCAGAGAGGGTCTGGCTTTCTTCCAGACCCTTCCATCAGGCAGAAGGTACAGAAGTTTGAAGACCCGCACATCCAGACATAGGAATCGCTTCTTCCCCACAGTTACAAGACTCCTCAACGGCTCCCGTAGGACTGATCTGTCCCCTGTTAGAACACTATTCACGACACCCTATGCTGTTCTTGCTCATGTTTTTGCTTTGTTTGGCCCCTTGTTCCGCATTGTAACCAATCACTGTTTGTTGATGTACCGTTTGTCAATTTTCTCTGTTGATTATTCTCTTTGTCTGCTATGTACATACAGTGTAGTTTCCCTCAGCCGCAGAAAAATACTTTTCACTGTACTTCAGTACATGTGACAATAAATCAAATCAAATCAAAGTCAAATCAAATCAAATAAATCTTACAGCATCCTGGGCTTTATTAATAGGGGTGTAGAATATAAAAGCAAGGAAGTTATGTTCAACTTGTATGAAACACTACTTGAGCCTCAGCTGGAGTATTGCATCAGGTTCTGGACGTCAAATTTTAGGAAGGATGTGAAGGCATGAGAGAGGGTGTGGAAAAGATTCCTGAGAATGGCCCCAGGGATGAGGAGCTTCAGTTATGTGGATTGATTGGAGAAGTTGGGACTGTTTTCCTTAGAGAAGAGTAGATTTGGTTAAGTGTAGATTTGATAGCTGTATTCAAAATCATGGGAGGTCTGAACAGAGTAGATCGGGAAGCACTGTTTCCATTGGTGAAAGGATCGAAAACAAGAGGAAATAGATTTAAGGTAATTGGCAAACAAAGCAATGGTGACATGAGGGAAAACCATTATCATGCAGCGAGTAGTTAGGATCTGGAATGCACAGATTGAGAATGTCATTGAGGCAGGTTCAAGTGAGGCATTCAAGAAAAAAATTGGATTGTGATCTGGAAAGGAAGAATGGACAGAGCTAGAGGAAGGCAGGGGAGTGGCACTTGGTAAATTGCTCCTATGGGGAGTGTAATGTTCCTTGATTGGGCTAATGTGGAATCTCAATATTGCCGTGAACAAAGAACATTGGACTTTGTTTTATAAACAAAGTTGTTTTTATTAACACTAACCTAACAAATAACTAAAATGTCGAAGATGAATATAGTTGGAAATAAATGTCTAACACTATCTTACACTAAGATATAACAGAGCTGCTCTCATATGTGACTGCTATCAACTCCTAACAAAAACCTTCTGAAGGAACACACAGTGCCTCTGGGCCTTGGGACTCCATACTCGTCCCACCAGCTGGTTGGATGCTAGAACTACAACAATAAAACATACAACTTATAATACACATGCAGATCATAGAATTTACAGTGATGATGAACTACTCATATTATATACAGATGATAGTCATCACAAGGAGCAGGCACAGACACAATGGGCTGAATTGCCTCCCTTTGCACTGTAACAATTCTGTGATTCTGTGATTCCGATGTGCACCCTTCACTGGAAGTAAGAGTGGACCAATTCCAGGCTGTGTTTTCAACTAAAGTGTTCTCATGGTCAGCTCAAAATGAGTTCCAGATCATGCCGTACTCCTGGGTTAGAAGGGCTCAGCTGATATGTGCCTGAATCAGGGATGCATAGCAATTCAAGGGAAATCCTTCATTCCCTACAATTAATCCACAGTGTTTGCAGGTTAGAGTGCAGGCTGGATTGCTAGAGGATGAAGGAGTCATGGCAGCTACTAGGGAAAGTGAGGACAGACCTGCAGGAAGTTTGTGTTATGGCCACCGATCAGTTGGACATTGAAGCAATGGAAGTCTGCCTGTTGATAAATTTCACTGGCCAGTGTCTTGGGGCTGATGCGACCATCAATTCACTCAAGGACACGAGTAGATGTAAACTGTGGCTTTAATAGACTTACAACTGAGCCTGCCTGCGACTAGCTGAACTGAAGGCAGGCTCGCAAGTCCGCAGCA
Organism: Scyliorhinus canicula; assembly: GCF_902713615.1. Lineage (NCBI taxonomy): Eukaryota > Metazoa > Chordata > Chondrichthyes > Carcharhiniformes > Scyliorhinidae > Scyliorhinus > Scyliorhinus canicula. Next base: position 42,814,651 of record NC_052161.1, read on the forward strand.
CATTATACTTCCGGTTGTGGGAGGAGCCATGGGCGGAGCCAAGGGTGGAGCCCTGTACATGCTCCTCATCTCCCCCTGTGGGCAGAGCTGCACAACGGATCACAGATGGAGCCCACAGGGACACAGTGATACACAGTGTGAATTTATATTATACATTCACCACAAGGGCTTTGTTGGCCACATGGGTACAATCAATGGTGCCCTACACTTGGGGAATCTCGTGATGGAGATGAATCCCACTGCCCTTTGTAGCTGTGAGGCCCCATCTGTGTGGAATTGAATATAATGCCCAGCTTTTACAAACAGGGCATCAGCGTCCTGCGAGATGCAGTGGTGTGCAGTTGCTTTTGAGACACTGCCAAGGTCTGCACGTGATCATTGGAAGGGGCTAAAGATAAAGAGGTTCAAGATCACAGTGAATTTGATGGCTACTGGTAGCGAATGGCAGTGAATCTACAATTAGCGTATAAATCTCTGTAATCATCTGCCTGGAGAATCATAGGTCTGGGTTCTCTGATCTTGAGGGTATACCCAGAGCATGTGTCTAGTCTTACGACAAACTGTCGGCGCCGCCCTACACCAATGCTCCACTCGGTGGGAGGCTAGCAGCCAAGCCACGTAAAGACCCCAGTTTTACCTGCAGATATGGATGGAGAATTGCCGGGTCCGTGGCCGCTTATGCGCACGGCGGTGACCTGCGGCAGTTGCGCCGTACAACATGGCGCTGGCCACGACGACCTGGCCTGCCAGATGGCGCCATCCTGTAACGCCCTTCGCCACCCCCGGACCACCTCCACCAGTCCTCCCAGCCCCCGCTGAAGTTCCCCCAGCCAGCAGCATGGCTCCTCCCCCCTGACTGTGGAGGCGCTGGACACGCACTTCACGTCGTCGGGAAGTCGGCCCATCAGGGGCAGAGCATCGGGGGAATGGCCTTGAGGTGACATCCTGAGGGCGTCCCAACGATGTGTGCCATACTCACTGATGCGCTGTTTTGGAGGGGGCGGAGCATCCAAAAAACAGCACCGCCCCCGATTTCGCCGTCAAAACTAATTCTCAGGCCAATCACGAGTGCGATTTTGGCGTTGGCAATCGGAGAATCCAGCACATAGTCTCCCAAAGCACTGGTTCTCTGACATTTCAAAGGAGCTCCATCTTTGGTGATATCTGCTGCCTCTTGTTTCTCACTTGTGCCCCACTGACACCCAAAACTCTGCCCTTCCTGCAGAGAATGACACTCCTCAATATCACCGGACCTGAAATCTGAGAGTTGTGCCCTTTTGCCAGCAATTGTCTTTCTTGCGCTCATGTAGCCCCCTCCAATTGTGTTTTGAAGCCTTGTCACCTCACCTTATATCCTCACAATGGCAGGAGGGTGACGAACTCCTGCAATGCCTGTACACATATTGACCCCTCTTCCTGAGCCAGGTACAACCAGGTGACACCTGTGTGCCAATAGCTGAAGGCTATTGTCCATTATATACACTCACCTAAATTTCTTGGGAAGGGCAAGACTGGCTATACAATGTGTTGCTGTCTCCATCCAACTGGTCTTTCGTGACCCAATGTGCAGCCCATGCGTCCCCACCAAGATCTCAACATGGCCCTCTTTGAGCCCTCTCAATGAGCTCTTTGACAAACTTAATTTGACTCATTTGGGAGCCGGGCAGGTTCTTGTGGTGTACGTCCCCAACCAGCTGAAACTGATCAGTGGCGGGAACAGCTTTCAAAAACCCAATTTTCAACTCCCACTGCCTTCATTTCCACTCCTCGTGGGAACAATAAAAATCAGGTCCGGGGTGTTTATCCTTCATACAGACCAGCTGTGATTTACATTGTTGCAGGTTCTTCCCAACCTGGTCACTACATCCGAGGAAGACAAAGCACCTCGGATAAAACTTCAAATAGGACAAAATAATGTAAGGCACTTAATGCTTGCCATCATATACTGCAAGTAAAAAATTGATGGCTCCACTGAAACACAAAATAATGTAGCTCGTGAAGTCAATAAAGAGAAAACTCTAGGTTATTGTAACATTCTTGTCAGGTACCTGGTGAGATTTGAATTGTGACTTTCTCAGAGGATACAAACACAGGATCATGATAAATGAATGTTCATCGCTTTATAAAAGCATCTATTCAGGGGGCCTTGAAGGTGATGTGATTGTCTCCAATCTATTTCTCATCATTATCAGCAGCCAACTTCTCACCCTTTATCTCTAAGCCATTGAAAATCATTTTGCTATTTTCGGTGACAATGTTGTTCTTTACAAATTGTTTAAAATAAATGGGGTAACACCTCTGCTAAAAGAGAAGAATTTCAGATGAATGCGTTAGACATTCCAGATATGCCACAGAGTAATTTCAGGACACTGTCTTTTTTGCTTTCCCAGCAACATTGTGAGACATGTGTCCTCATTACTGTTGCCTGCGGCTACACCCTGTTGTTAAGCTCTCTAACATATCACACCAACAAATCTGCATAGCCATTTTCCTGGCCTTGCCAGAAACCTCTGTGATCCTCGCATGTGCAGGTGATATCTTGCCAAAATTCTGTTCATAGCTCGCAAAGCTGGAAAGTTAGGTCCTGTAAAATGTATTCTGAAGCACTGCTGAGGTAAAGGCTGTGTGCATTTAGAAGCCCAGCAGTATGCATTTACATTTGATTTGGAAATCGAAGTGGAAAGAGGCAGAATGTACAGTTTAGCAATAGTAGTGGCCTATGCGGCTACAAACATTTGATTCCTTTGTGTTTAGTTGTTGTACGGGAGGGGACATGTAAGTCATTCTTGCCACTGAGAGGGTGTGAGTTTTCAACCATGAGAAAGCAAAGTCTGAATAGATCTCAGGCTTTACAACAATACCAGAGCTTACAAAAAGAATGAAGTGCGCTTTGCTTTTTTTTCCAAAGTATTGATAAATCAATCTACACCATATAAGTCATATTCCTTGCATTCATCCCGGATGTTGTAGCTCAATTAGATTGAATTTAAAAATCGGTCGAAGAAAAAATGTATTCCACATAGTGAACAAAAACCCTTGGTCAGGCAACAATTTTTAACATCAATTGTTTTCTTTAATTTTTCTTCTGTTCAGTACAAGTCCGAGTTCAACTTTACTTCTTGTACAAGAGTAATCCCAGTCTATTAAACTGAATCGTTTGGTTTAACCTATTGTAGATTTGCTGTTCACCACCAACACCACCCCACCAAAACAATGTATAAAACGTTTATAGTTCACATTTTACATCTCATGTCATCTCTTTGATGCAGCCTTATAAAGCAAGATGTTTACCTAGCTGATTCTATTGAAGGCTTGCCATCATATACTGCAAGTAAAAAATTGATGGCTCCACCGAAACACATCGGCTGGAGAAAGTAATTGATTTATTTAAAATATAATCATTTATTACATCAGATAAACAAAATATTATTAATTTCTGAATAAAGCCAAAAAGAAGATTGTTCATTAAGTCCATTATACTGCTTCACAAGGAAAATTCTTGGAATATCGGATCATTACTTTCCCTTTTCCCAAGATTGGAGAGTTACAGTAATAACTATTGTCAGGGTGCAGTAAGAATAAGTGTGTTGGTTATTAATATTTGGTGGTCATTAAAACCTACTGTTTATGAACGACGCTGTAAGCTGATGTTCAAGCCTTCTTATGCCACTGGTGAAGAAGGGTACAACCCCAACACCCAAGAGACTATGGTGAGTCGAATGTGTAGTTGCCAACCTATTAACACTGTGACTTTCACCGCCCTACTGCCCAGACTGCCAGAAAACATTGCTATGCCATAAAAATAGACTGCCTGGCTCAGTATTTCCCACATAAAATGATCAAGGATTGGATGTCCCCAACTAGATGGAAAGGAAATTGACATGTCCCTCTAGACCATTGAGCATAAAAATAACAATTTTGTTGATGCAGTGCCAGTTACAGATGCCAGATGCCATGATGGTGGAAAACTGGTAGTGCAATATGGAAAATGAAGTTGCATATATTACAGGGAAACCTGATGTGATCCAAATTAGACTAAATTTGTGTCTTTATGAATAAACTTGAAATGGTCTAATTAGAGTCACTATGGGTTTGCATTCACTTAAGTGCACATCTCTGGTAATTTCACACATGGTTGTCAATGGAAATCTGAATGACTAGACAAATTAAACTGCATCTCAACTTTTACCACCTGGCTACGTTCAGACAGCCTAATTAAAATAAATAGATATGCAGCTATTTCAATGCCTGCATTATCATCTTTTTTACTTTCTTTTTTGTTAAATACATTTTCCAGTTTAATTACATGTGACACAAAGATGTTTGAGACAAAGTTTGTCAATGCCAGTGTAAACGTGGTTTGCATTGATTGTGAATGGATCAGTAAATGGGTAATTCTGCAGTCAGGGTGGCGTGTGGCTTTCTTTGGAAGAATAAAAAGTACAAGTGCTTCTAAATGAAAATGAAAAAATGAAATGAAAATCGCTTATTGTCACGAGTAGGCTTCAATGAAGTTACTGTGAAAAGCCCCTAGTCGCCACATTCCGGCGCCTGTTTGGGGAGGCTGGTACGGGAATTGAACCGTGCTGCTGGCCTGCTTGGTCTGCTTTAAAAGCATCAGACTAAGTACTGAGCAAGATGAAACATTATCAATGGCTAAAGCTAGTCAGCTGGCTAAGCTAAAGCTATAACGTTATTCAGATATGATTAACAATCTGCAGAAATAATTGTAAGATAAGTTTGCACTCTTAATTTTAAATTAATAATAATCTTTATTATCACTAGTAGGCTTACATTAACACTGCAATGTTAATGTAAGCCCCTAGCCGCCACACTCCAGCGCCTGTTGGGGTATGCAAAGGGAGAATTCAGAATGTCCAAATTACCTAACAGCACATCTTGTGGGACTTGTGAGAGGAAACCGGAGCACCCAAAGGAAACCCACGCAGACACAGGGAGAATATGCAGACACTGCATAGACAGTGACCTAAGCCGTTAATCGAACCTGGGACCCTGGAGCTGTGAAGCAACAGTACTAACCATTTTGCTACCAATCTCCTCAGATAGTTCAGGTTAATATGGCCAGATTTCTGATGAACAAAGAGGCAAGAGTAGTCAAAATTATGAGATTGTGAGATGTGGAAACCTTCCAAGTCCATATCGTTCTCTACTTTAAGCCCTTGTTCTAATCTCTCCAATCAGGTTTCAGCCCCACAGAATCGAAATATGATGCAGCATAGGAAGCAGTCCTTCAGTTCAACCTGCCCATGCTGCTGTTTATCCCACCCTTCCTCATCTAAATCTATCAGCGTAACCTGCTATTCACTTCTCCTGATACACTTATCTAGTTTTGCCTTAAATGTATCTGTACTTTTCACTTCAATCACTTCCAGTTGTAACGAGTTCCACATTCACACCATTCTTTGCTTAATGAAATTTCTTCTGGAATCCTGACTGGAATTTCTTGGTGACTATCTTATATTAATGTGCCCAAACAAGAGGAAATATTCTCTCTGCATTCACTCTAACAGTCCTAACTAAAGTCATGAATGACGTTCTTTAATGACCAAAAATTTCTTGTTCCTTAATATCTCATTTTGTGGTTTGATATCCAGCTTTTGGTTAAGCCTCTTGAGTTACATTAAAGCATCGCTATAAGTTGTTGTTGCAGTAATAGCAATGGCTGTTGTTTTATTGATGATGCTTACTGGAATTGGGATTCAATCTAACTCCCACTGATGTTGAAAATATCCCCTCTGTCAATTAGATATGTTTGATACTTTACGTTTTTAGTTTGAGTATAACATGGTTATATTGGTTGGGGTGGGGGGCACTATATTCCTGTTGCTACTCTTCCCTTGGCGATTAAAATTGGCGTATTTGGGGGAACAAAACAATATGGTGTGCAGTGATACTAACTTACTACGTTGGCACTCTAAGTTATGCCTAAGGGCACAAAACTACAACTTGGTATTGAAAGCGTAAGTAAATCTCACTGAATTATGACAAATTAAGTTCAATGTGCATTGGAGAAAGTTAAATTAGTGGGTGCGCTGGAGCATTAGGACTTAGAGGTCCATGTATAAAATCAATAAAAGTTAGTTTACAGGTATAGCAAGCAATTAGAACGGCACTTGAACAGCAGCCTTATGTCAAAAGGATTGGAATCATAAAATGTGAGGAAGTTATCCTTCATGGTACAATGTTTTTACCAAATAGCATATTGCATTCAATTAAGGGTAATTTTTGGAAAGATGTTTGGTTTTGCAGAGCGTATGGTACAGAATGAGATCAGCGCATGAAGGGTTAAATTATGAGTACACGGTGCTTTAATTGATAAAGGGATTTCTGGTGCCGATAGAGAAATTTGGTGAACCCAAAATAAGGAGGCAGAATCATAAAATCCAATCTGGGCCACTTAGGGGTGAAATCAGGAAGCTTACACCAAGGGTCACTGCTCAGGGGAGGAGCACCTGCCCAATTTTAGATTGACTTCAGTGGAAAGTAAAATCGTGTGGGGTTTAAAATGTGCAGACAATCCAATCCCACCGGTTTCCTGCCAGGAGGGTTAGATTAAAGAGTTCCCCCCTAGGAGTTTCACCTTTGAAAATAGTTAGATTTGAATCTCAGCTGCAGACATGAAAATCTCACTACAACACATGTCTCCTAAATTCAACTACTTGTGTCTTTTAAACTTCTGCAAGACTTTAAGCAGTTAGACACCAGTGTTGTTGCACCTCCTTGAACCCCATGTTTATAGATCTGAGTGGAAGGCAGGATGGAATGGAGTCCAGGCCTTGTAAGTGCTGCATATCATTGACCACCAAAAGGTACACAACAGTGACCCAGTCAGGTTTAACAACATCGCTAATTTGGTACTGATTACTAATCTCATGCATAATGACACAGGATGGCAGATATGGCAATAGATATGTCCCCTTTACTGGCATTAGCATTAGCTACTGTGAGGAATACAATTATTTTTTATAAAAGCTTTGCATTATTCTGATGCTATTGCCATGTGCTCCAACTCTGATGTGACATTTCATTATTACTGTTGCTAACTGACTAAGTCTCTCAGCCTTATATTCAGCTCCCTGCATGGCCTTGCCCCATTCTATCTCTAATCTCCAGCCCTACAATGCTCAGGGAGCTCTGCATTCCTCAACCTCTGGCCTCTTGTGCACCTCTGATTTCCTTTGTCCTACCGTTCATAGACATAACTCTAAACCTCTTGCCATCTGGTTCCCTAATGTCCTTTAGGGAAGGAAATCTACCATCCTTACCTGGTCTGGCCTATATGTTTCTCTAGACCCACAGCAATGTGGTTGACCCTTAACTGTCCTCAATGGCAATTAGGGGCGGTCAATACATGCTGGCATAGCCTGCGACACCCATGAATAAATAAAAAAAACAACACTCTCCTCTTTTAAGACGCACCTTAAAAGTTATCTCTTTGATTAAACGTGTGGTCCTAAAGTTTCTTTACATAACTTTTGACAATGCCCATCTGATAATACTCCTGTGAAGCTCATTGGGACAGTTTATTCTGTTAAAGGCCGTTGTTTCCTTCGTCCAGTCCTGCAGAGCAACAATGAGATTGAGAAGACTGTTTAAATTATGCTGTTCCGCTCTGGTGTCACTTCAATACACAAAAGGCTAATTTCACTGATCCTTCACTGCCAGCAGGGAACTGCACGCAAAGAGAATATGATTTGGAGAATAGGAACTATAGTGGTGTAGCCTACCACCACAACACCCTTGTGTCATTTTAACCCTCTGAGTGCATTCAATGAATTTATGTTTCTAGGTGTTGCCAAGCTTTGGGGACTATCAACATTTTTTACTGACCTTACTATTTCTAATTTTGTTTCAAAGTTTCTCAAATATGTGGCACAAAATAAAATAAGTTTTTTACAATTGGTTTTATATATAAAAAATTTTTTTTTATCGCATTGTCCGCGCTTTCAAAATACTGAAATGGGCTAGAGGAAGAGGAATAAATGGAAATGCAAAAAATTTAAACAGCTTCAAATGAAAGGGAATCAAGAGTGAGAACAGATAAAGGGTTATGAGTTTTATTAAAGTAAGATGTTGTGGCTTGGATAATTTGGTAGATTACCCTTATTAATACCATATTGTACTAACTTTATTATTGCCATGTTGAAACCTATTTTGGTATCAGTGGTTGACCATAACAAAATTTGTCCCAAAGAATCAAGAGCTCCCTGAATCCAACCATGTTCTAGGGTTAATGTTAATAATACTGAAAGTTAAAAGTCTTTTTTTATTTTAATGACAATTCAACTTTGTATCGAACAAAAGGCTCATTACCACTTTATAAATTCCCAGTAAATTGGATTTCACTGTCATAATATAGTTACTAAAGGGGAATTAATGGACATTATAATAGTGGATGACTTGCATGTACTGCACCAACCTCTTTATTATACTACTAAGATTTTTGATTGAATGATCAGCCCCATGTGCATGCAAATCGTTTTGGAAGTAAACTCTATTGGCCTTAAATAACTTTTTACATTGTAAATGAAAAATGATATATCTCTGAAAACACAGTCCAAACATCTGCTCCAAACATCCCCATTGCAGCACGGTAGCATTGTGGATAGCACAATCGCTTCACAGCTCCAGGGTCCCAGGTTCGATTCCGGCTTGGGTCACTGTCTGTGCGGAGTCTGCACGTCCTCCCCGTGTGTGCGTGGGTTTCCTCCCACAGTCCAAAGATGTGCGGGTTAGGTGGATTAGCCATGATAAATTGCCCTTAGTGTCCAAAATTGCCCTTAGTGTTGGGTGGGGTTACTGAGTTATAGCGATAGGGTGAAGGTGTTTACTTGGGTAGGGTGCTCTTTCCAAGAGCCGGTGCAGGCTCGATGGGCTGAATGGCCTCCTTCTGCACTGTAAATTCTATGTTATGCCATGCCTTACATTTGTAGGGTGGGACCAATCATATGGCAGCACCTGCATTCTTTACGGCTGTACTACCATATGTGGTCATAAATGAGTAACAAGGACAATTTAAACCGTGGAATTATTATTGATTTAAGCAGTCATTTAGCTTTTAGTGAGCTCGATTTAATGCCCAGATAATTGAGTCCCATTTTGGGTGCATAGAGCGGGGTGTTTCTCCACACCTGCAATGCCAAGAACAACCCGACTATCAAAATGGACTCATGATTTTGGCCTCAGTGAGGAACGTTCCACCTAGGCCGCACTTAATTTCCTGACTCGCAGTGCAGGAAGAGATTGGGGCGCAAATTTTACATGTTGCCCTAATCTGCCAACCACCCTCGGCATCTCCCCACGGCATCCAGACCCCCCCCCCCCCCCCCCCCCACCCCCCCACCACCACTGCCCCAACTTACCTTATAGCAGGTCCTTGAGCGCCCTCTCATCCCAATTTAAGGGCAGGATGCTGCAGAGCGCAATCACTGAGACGGGCAAACTGGCACCTGGGCATCTTGACACTGCAGCCTGGCATCCTGGCACTGCCCCTGCCAGCCTGGCAATGCCACTTCAAGAGTGCCTGGGTGGCAGTGCCAAGGTGACAGTCTGGCAGTGTCAAGGTGCCCATGTGCTAGTGGGAGTGCCGGTGTATCACTCTGCCCAGAGCCCAACCACTCCAATGGCTTGGAAAATCCACCCCAAAGCCTAGGCTACGTGAACCAGTGCTAAATGGCGCCAATGGCGTCAGGCAGGGGCATTCATTCTCGGGTCTCAGGGGAATCGGACGCTGGCTTATTTAAATGAGCCTGTTGGCTCACTTAAATATGTAAATCTGGATCTCGCCCAGCGATGGCGAGATCCAGATGACGATGTCTCACGAGATCTAATGAGATCTCGCAAGGCGTTCCAAGTATTGCAAATCTGGCGAGAGATCTTTCGCAAGATCTCTCACCAGTCAGGTGCGATGCAGCCATTCTATCGTGCCCGGTATTTCATCCTTTCCCTAAATATTCTGTACAATACAACTAATTAATGTTAAATCATAACTGATCATTTGCTTATTAACAAATTCGATACTGCCTTGTCAAATAAATAATTTCTAGCAATTCACATGTGCAAGTAAAAGCATAACAGCTTTAACGCAACTGCTTCACACAATGCATAAATCTCTATTGATGACATTACTTTCAACTGAAGTCCCTCACGTTAAATTAGAAAATATTGCTGTGTCCTTCTTACATGCCTGGCTATCTTTCTCCATTTTCTTCTACTACACATTCTGTCATAGTTGTGTCTTGTGTAATGAACGTATTAAATTCATATGCTCCAGCCACATCTGACACGACACATTTTCTAACTGTGTTTGGTAATTATACCCTCAATCGTCTCATTTTAAAAATAGAACCATATAAAAGCACTTTAAAAGATGCCATCTTACAAAATAAGTTCAGATCTTTAATTGAGACCTGGTTTTGATAAAGCAATGCATGCTATAATAAAGATTGAACAATATTGACAGGTGATGGTCATATTGTATTTGTACTTTAAGGGATGTGTGCTGTCTGATAGGTCTAGTCAGGAGGTGATAAGGGCCTGTGAAGGGCAGGGGGGAGAAAGCACGGCAATAGATTATGACAGCAGCAAATGCTTGTCGCGGCTGCTTATGATACTGATGCCTGTATCCTCAGCAGGTAGCCCCAGATCAATGCTTTTGTGGAAGCTTGGGGTGGATAAGAGGCAAACGTTAGAGTTCTGATTTTTCTGTAAGTAAATTAGTACATTCATAGTGCACAATTATTAAGGAACAAATCAGTCAGCAACCTCTAATACTTATGCATTCACAATTAAATGCGGAAATTAGGAAGTCGCTGTTTGAATTGTCCTGTTACTGCACAAGTTTCATTCTAACAGTATGTCGGCGAGATACTCGACATGTAATGGCATGAAGGCGCAATACGTACCCACTAATCACACCAGAAAAATTTACAGTTTATCCTAACAAAATCAAGTTAACTTACAATGATGTTATAACTCTTAATTACTTCCAATCAACTTATCTTAGACTGGATATGTACTTTTAGCGTGGGGTTTCAATCCTTCAGGTTTTAATATTGTCATAGGTTATTACAAAATTAAAATTTCAATTATTTTAACCTTTTCTCTCTGTGGGTGAAATTCGCAGGAAAGATTTTGAAGCATGGCAGCGAGCGGGAACTGCCTCGAGCTTCCCTGCGCTCGGTCCGAGGCTGGCAATACTATTCAGCGAGGCCTCGTACACCGTAAATGAAGATTCGCCAGCCAATACACCGCGACCGTGCTCGCCAGCCGCCCTCCCCACTACCAGCAGCGCAAGCTCATTTCCCGTAACAGCCCCCCTGGACAGGTGTCAGAATGTGGCGACGAGGGGCTTTTTACAGTCACTTCATTGAAGCCTACTTGTGACAATAAGCAATTACTATTGTTCTTATTAACGAGGTTGAGCTGCACTTAAACAGCACTTGAACAACAACCCCCACTCAGCTCACAGCCATGGAATCGCGATGACTGACCCCAAGGTTTGGAGACGCGGATCTGGGGAGGCCCCTAGATGCTGTGGAGGCCAGGAGGAACTTCCTGTTCCCCCAAGGGTTCCGGAGGGTGAGCTGCCTGGGGCAAAGTGGCAGCGGCCGTCAGCACGGGCAGTGTGACCAGGAGCACTGGCCTCAAGTGCCGCAAGAAGGTCAACGACCTACACCGGGCAGCACGGGCAAGTTGACACCACCCTCCGAAACCTTCCCAACCCCCAATGCGACCAGCCCCCCCACCCTCCATCTACCCCCTACCCACCCTTCAGCTCCCCTCTCTTCACATCAACTCTCCCATTAGCACAACTCTCCCTTCACACCATCTCCCCTTACCAAATGTAAACCGCACGTGTGGCTCATCATCACGTCGAGGAGTATCCCCAGGAGCACATCAGAGGTGGAGACGGTCAGCTGCTTATCTCATCCCCTGACTATCGCTGTCCTGTCGGGCATCCTCTGGGTGCTCTGGGGCTGGAGGGCTCACTTGTCGGCAGAATATGCACAGCCATGCCGCCCTGCCCTGTGTGCTGACCTTGAGACACGGCCTCATCAGAGCGGTGAAACTCGGGAAAGATGATGGCCAACGTCGCCATCCCATGGGACGGGTCCGGGTTGGCACTCAGCGCCCTCTCCTCCTGGTCAGTGCCCTCTGTGTGTCTCCGCAGGAGAAGCTTTTGAACAATCGGCGGGAGAGGGCCCAGACTGGTGGAGGGGTACCACATATAAGACTCCCCATGACCTTTGAGGAACGGGCCCTGAAGGTTACGTTGGAGGTTGAGGGCAGAATGGTCACAAATGCAGAGGTCAGCGCATGCTGCAGAGGTGAGGATGCACTGGGTGCCACCCAGATGAACTGTCACACGTGAGTTGTTAATGCCACACAGACTGACCCATCCCTCCCACTGACCACATGTTCATTTCCCCCGCATGTACTCCAGTCGACGGTGCCAGCCCATCTGGAGTGACCCCTTCCCTGTCTCCCATGAGACCACCTTGGGGGAGAGCTCTGAGGATACTACAATCGATGCATCACAACTGTCATCCCCACCCCCCACCAGCACAGAGACACACACCTCGGTGGGAAACTTTAATGCACAAACTTCTGGGGCACAAACTGGTGCACCACACAGGTGGAGGCACGTGGTAGTCACTACTGATGTATATATTGTATATAGAGGATGTTGATATAGGTGCTTTATGGTAAGGCCCCTGTATTACAGGTACGGGGTTAGATCCCTGCCTGCTGGCTCCGCCCTGTAGATGGAGTATAAATATGTGTGCTCCCCGTACAGCAGCCATTTTGTCAGCTGCTGTAGGAGGCCACACATCTCAGTGTAATAAAGCTTCGATTACATCCTACTCTCGTCATTGCGTAATTGATAGTGCATCAAGGCAGGAATGCCCAGGCAAGGCAGCAATCGGAGGGCTGCTGGATTCTAGGACCGAGCTGGGTCCCAGTCAGATGCTGCACCTCTGGAACAGGTTTACCTGGAGTTGATGGAGACACTAGGGAGCGGCCGTGACACCCAGCGGCAGATGTCAACGACACTCCAGCAGACCCATAACCGATTGGAGGAGTCCTAGAGGCTACGGATGCAGGAGATGCCACCAGCAAAGCATGGCACCGAGGCCAACACTGCTAAGGTGGTAACCATAGTGGAGAGTCTGGTGCACGACGTCGGTAGCATTAGTGAAGGCGTCCAAGGCGTAGTGCAGTCAGTGACGGCCACAACTGAGGGCCGCGTCAGACTGTCCTACTCGTTGGGGGATGTGACCCAGAACCAGGCTGGTCTTGATGAGGTTCTGCGGGAAATGCCCCACCCTCAGATGGGAATGGCGGAGTAGCCCCATTTGCAGATGGGCACTGACGAGACACTGCAGAGCATGGACCAATCACTGAGGAGCACCGCCGAGAGCGCTGACACCATGGTGCAGACATTGGGAAACCACCAGGGCTGACAGAGGCGGATGTTGCAGGTGCAGCCAGGGCTCAAACCAGCTGCCCCTCCATCCCAAGGTGACTCCCAGGCCCTATGGACACTGACCAGGTGGAGAGGGCGCTGAGTGCCAACCCGGACCGTCCCATGGGATGGCGATGTTGGCCATCATCTCTCCCGTGTTCCATCCCTCTGATGAGGCCGCGTCTTGAGGTCGGCACACGGGACAGGGCGGCACAGCTGTGCATATTCCGCCGACAAGTGACCCAGAGGATGCCCGACAGGGACATCGAAGGTCACGGGATGAGGTAAGCAAATTGCTGTCTCCACCTCTAGTGTGCTCCTGGGGATACACCTAGACGTAATGCAAGGAAGGCCAAGCACATCGGGGATCACTGAGGACACTGGAGAGGTGAAGGGAGGTGGGGGGATGGGGGGGGAAGGTAAGGAGTGTGAGGTGAGAGGAGAGGTCATTGTGGGAGGTTTGGGGGTGAGGGAGGGTGGAGATAGTGGGCGGCAGCATCGGTATAGTAATACCCTCAACACAACAGGTCTGACGCCTCTGGCTCTTTGTTCCATGTTGCGGGCCAACCATTAATCATATGCCCCATCCCCCCAGACATGGACGCTCCCTTGCCCCCCCATCTGACTAGCATTTCCCACACACACCCAGCCGCAGACATGTGCTTGAGCTGGGGCCCATCCCATCAGCGATCAAACGTTTTCCACTGCGTCTGTGGAGCAGCCTCCCGCAGTGTTCAGTCACAGAGTCCAAGCATTAAGGTGTGACTGTGATGCCAGGCAATGACCCCACATGCTGCATGACGCGCCCACCCACAGGCATCCACAGGCATGTGTGAAGTGCTCACTTAACCACAATTGCCAATTCCCTGTTAGCAAGAGCCTTCAGCCGCATGGCCAGAGGCCTCCGTGGTTGGTGGGTGTTATGGGTGGTTGGTGGGGCAGATAGGCAGGGGGGCTAGGGATGCCCCCCATATGGGAACACATGGTCCAGGGGTTGGCAAGGCGGACTCACGTACGTCCGCCCCCCTCCCCACCGCACTGCAGCCCCCCCCTCCAAGCCCCATATGCCCAGCACCCCCATGGCGGTCCACCCCCAACCAGTGTTGCACCTCCTGGTTGCTCCCCAAACCCCAACTCGGAGCACAGGGGCAGCTTGCCCAGTGCCCCCATGCTCAGTGCCTGTGAGTAAAGATGGCTGCTCACCTCTTCAGCTCCTTGCAGCAGCCTGCCAGCCAGGTACATGTTTTTCAAAAAGGAGGATTAATTGGCGCCAGCATGACCACTTGACCAGCGTGGTCGATCAATCATGGCAGGCCATTGGATATAGGGTGGCTCCCATTAATTGTATGGAATTAGGGCTTAAGTGGTGGTAATTGGTTTCTCGCTATGCTATGGCGGGATCCCGATTTTGCCGACGGGAGAGGGCCGGTTGCATCGCAAACAGTTTGGCGCCCAGCAAGGTTCTCATTTTCCACCTCTCCCACTATTCACTGGCCTCGTTGTTAAATATTCAAACATATATCTCCTGGCTCAGACTCAGCGTGCCTCAGTAAAGATTCTTCAATTTTTAAAAAATAAATTTAGAGTACCCAATAAATTTTTTCCAATTAAGGGGCAATTTAACATGGCCAATTCACCAACCTGCACATATTTTGGCTGTGGGGGCGAAACCCACGCAAACACGGGGAGAACGTGCAAACTACACACGGACAGTGACCCAGAGCCGGGATCGGACCTGGCACCTCGGCGCCGTGAGGCAGCAGTGCTAACTACAGCGCCACCGTGCTGCCCAGAATTCTTCAATATGATTGGTCAAAATGACAATGTTCTTGCCGTGTCCTGATAAGTCCTAGATGCCCTGCAGAGGGCACTGCATCAGATTCTTGATGATTGCAAGTTGCCATGCAGAATGCTCACTAAGGGCTGGAGCGGGACTAGAAATTCTCACTGAAAGTCAACTGACCTTATTCAGGCAAGACAGGAAAATCCCAGCCACGGTCTGTACACAGTTTAGGCATGGTTCATTTT
The DNA here is from genome assembly GCF_902713615.1 of Scyliorhinus canicula. Classification (NCBI taxonomy): domain Eukaryota; kingdom Metazoa; phylum Chordata; class Chondrichthyes; order Carcharhiniformes; family Scyliorhinidae; genus Scyliorhinus; species Scyliorhinus canicula. Next base: position 42,830,168 of record NC_052161.1, read on the forward strand.
CTGCATACTAGACATTCTAAGTCTCTATATCTTATGGTGCTCTCCCATTGTACTTGCAGCCCATACATTCTTTGATTTCATTGATATATATCCTACATGTCTTTGGGCTACATTTATTGTGGGAGGCGTTGGATTATATCAACTGAGGAAATGAATCTTCTTGATGCAACGAGTGAAATCTTTGAACCAGTGATTTGTAGGAGCTCCTTTCCTGCCATTGGGATTTGAGTTCAGAATGATAGTCAAATCTATCACAGCTTCAATGTCTCAAACCAGAAGAGTGGAAGGTGCAGCACCTAAGTGTATGCAGAACAATGCTTATTTAAAAAAAAAACATATTGCATATCTCAATGGCCGTTCCTATTTGCAAGAAAACCTTTTTTGGAGCATTTAATGATGCTTCATATAACAAATATGATTATTATAACATTGAAACAGGTTTTTCACAAAACACGAGGAAAATTACACATGGCATTGCCCACAGTTATTTTTTTTATTCAAGATGGGAATGTAGTGGGAGAGAGCTTGCAAGAAGCCCACCACTTTATAGAGCCCTCGAGTGGTCACAGTCTAACTGTGCTCTGGCAGCTGATATAACAGAAGTGAGAGGTCAATGCTGATTTAGCAATTTACAATGTAAACATTGATCCATATTGTGACCGAATATCATAACAGTTTGAAGTACGGTTTGTGGGCAGGAAGCAGCACTCTGAAATTTTTTTTAATGTTGTATGGATATTGTTCCAATCTCAGCAGCTGATAAGCCATAACAGATATGTGCTATCAATATGTTTAAGTGTGCATATCGTGTTTATTATTGTTCATGGGCAATATGCTTCATTGAGAAAAGTGTCAGTGTTTTGTCTATATTTATTCCCTCAGGTCATGCTTTATATGCGATTAAGTAGCAGAAACTCATGAAAAGGTTAGCCAGAGTACATTATCTGATGAGCATATATTTTAATTAAATAATGAACGACCCAATCTCTAATCAAATTAACTACTAAACCTTATACCTAAAAACAGCTGCAATTACATTCCACTGCTTAAAATTCATTTTGATTTAATCCTGGTTCCCAGTCTCTATTTCATTTGTACAGTGTTAATTTCAGAGGCCCCCGGTCATACTCCCACTATGAGTAGGACAATAAGAGACAAGGTAATAATGGTAATCAATATTATTAAGAAACTAAAATCCGTGATAAGACACAATATTGACATTGCTAATTCTGCGTAAATCCCAGCTGTCAGCAGTTCAATTTTTCAACACTCACCTCTCATTCGTAGCTTTCTACAGTTCTCAATGTATATAATCAGTTATATTATAAACCCTTATGGTTCATGAAAACTACAGTACTGGTGGTGAATACAATCTACCAAGCAACTGCATTTTTGTTATATATTGGAGAATGAGTCACCATTATTGTAACATTATGATTTCCAAAATCTGTCACATCACAATACATTAACAATTGCATTTTTAAAAGACGTATTTCCCCTCTGTGATACAGCTCCGGAGAGGGTCAGGAAAACCTTTCTCTAATGGATCACTGAGCCCTTTTTATCCATTGGCTGTTAATTCCTTATTACTGATGAGACCAATCTGCAAGTTTCACATTGTAGCTGATTGTAATAAATTATCATTTATTCAGGCTTTTAATGACTTAAACATACATTAAACCAGACTATCGTGAAAATTAGGGTAAATTATTTCAAAAATTTAAATTGCTCAGTTTAGAAATGATTTTTTTTTGAAAAGGGAGTATTTCTGACTTGCGTGCACTCCGTAAGGCATCTATTTGCTTTTCTCTGTGTTTAAAACAATACAATATAAATGTTATTGTTGAATAAATGCTCCTTGAGTTAAAAATAGTGGCATCGCATAATAATAAAAAGTCACAAGGCTTTTAATTTATTTATATCTTTTTCCGCGTCGTCCTAATGTAAATTTTTTATTCTGGAATAAATATTCATTCAGTTAAAAGAAATAACAGATAAACTAAAAACATGCACGGAGGAAATGGAGTAGCAAAATCTTGAATTTATAATCTGTGGCAATGTTTAATAGTGACGTAGCTGTTTTGGTGGAATTTTTACTCTGAAATACATTGCTTTGAATGTTTAATTAGACAAAATTCAAGTCACTTGGCATTGAGGATATAATTCATTTCCAGCTCTTTCCCGTCTGGAAATAGCACAAACGTGAGTGCTTTGGAACCAAGTTCAGCCAAGATTACCAAAACACAAATGGGACAGATCACAGGGGGGTCATTTTCTCAAAACGTGAAACCAAACAAGTAGTCCCACAAACCAAAAGGGAACAGCAACTGCTCACGATGAATGCCAGATCTGCAGCCACCCTCCTTCTACCTTTCCAATTCTCAGCCCTGCTTAATTATGATTAATTGCTGCATGGATAATCAGATACAGCTTCAAAGGTTGGCGATGACAGTCCAAGGACACCGGGGAAGAAGCAAGGTAAGTATTCATGAGGAAACCAGGTCTCTTCTTCAGCCTGTAACCTCTCTTATTTTAACATTTCCAAATAGAATTAATAAGAACATTATATGGTTCAGGCACTTAGGGAATAGATTCGACTGCACAATTCTACTGCTGTCATTTTTAGAGCTCATGTCAATAATTTCATGTTTGCGTGCCTTTCTCTGAATGACAGCAGTTTTAACTTTCTGTTTTATGTCTCTGCTTTCTGGGTGGGAAGCACGATCAGAAAATAAATAAAAAAATCAGCTGAAGGTTGGACTCATGAAGTAGCTTGGATTAATAGACTGCCTTTTTCACCCCCTCCCCTTTTTATTTCCTGTGCTCAATTCAGCACAATCTATGAACATTGTAGAACATTTTTAGTTGCCAGCCTTCCCCTCTATTGAAATCCCTTTGGCAAAGGCATTGATCACAGTATGCCATTTCCAACCTAACAGAACTGCTCGGCCTAGTTCAACTCGTAATATTACTAGGAGGCAAATCCCTAGGTTCCAGGCGCCAGTATTTCTACTTTGGCTCCTTTCCCAGTATTGTTCCCTTCGTTACATACCAACGTGCTTCTCAGTTAATGTCTGCTATGGGAGGTCTGCTTAGCCAAGATCCAGTGCTGGAGTTAAAAATCCAAAACGCCAACCGGCCTTGGACAAAAGTCTTTTTTTTCACTTACATAGGTATCAGTTAAGTGTTATGCAATGAGGTAGTTATTTTGAATTACCAGTATGGCTGTGTTTTATACAGTAACAAATGGTTAGCCCTTAACTGAAAATTGCTTGAAAACTGAAACCACAAAGACATCGTTATTTTCAGATTATTCTGATTTTAAGCTTCTTTATTCACAGCATTTTACATTGTTTGTATTACCTGTATTTATAGACCATAGAATCCCTACAGTGCAGAAGGAGGCCATTCAGCCCATCAGGTCTGCACCGGCCCTCTGACAGAGCACACTACCGTGGCACAATCCCCCACCCCAGCCCCGTAACACCATCTGGGGGTAATTTAGCATGGCCAATCCACCTAACCTGCACATCTTTGGGCTGTTGGAGGAAACCGGAGCACCCGGAGGAAACCCACGCAGAAACGGAGAGAATATGCAAACTCCACACATACCCGAGGTCGGAATCAAACCTGGGTCCCTGGTGCTGTGAGACAGCAGTGCTAACCACTATGCCACCGTGCCGCCAATGTCGCCCGTGCAGATATGTAGATATAAAATATAATGAGCAACAAAACTGAAAACTAACTTCAAGTATTAGTACAAAAATAATTTAGCAATAAATATAAGTACAAATAGCATTAAAGCTTTAGTACCCAATAGTTGCCATGGTATTGTTTCCATCTTATAACCAGGAGAAAAAAAAGCGTATCTATTAAAAAATTCCCTCTCTATTCATTGCCAAGATTTTCAGTTTTTTGCAGCAATAGTCAATTTTGGAAATGCATGTTTTGTAAACTCACATTGTTGATCTTGGCTCCTTACTTCTAGGTTTCTGCCTATCACAGAACCAGGACTCAGGAGCAAAGAGCAGGAGTTATGAATATAAACAATTGAGCTTATCTTGCGTTACCTTTAAAATGTTGTTCACATATTCATGCATTCAAACAATATCACATTCTCCATTTTTGGTACTGATTTCCCCATCAGGTCGTCCCTCACCACCAATATTCCCTCGTCTGGGCAGCAGTTGAACTGTTCCTAGGCTGCTGCCAATGCTGCTACATAACTGGTTTTTAGGCAAGTGAGAACCAGCTGTCTGCACCTCCTCGCCCTCCATTTTTCCTCACTTGCTGTGGAAAAGCAGGCTTCTCTCGAGGGCCATCTAACGCCCCAGCCGAGGTTGAAAGCTGGCTATGTAAGGAATTAAATGCAGAATGTTCTAGCATCTTATGTTAATGTGTACCTGCATGTTCCTAAAAGGACCTAAAAGAAGATATTTTAAGCAGGGCATTTTCCTTGATCTTACCAATCGGGTAAATATCTTGACAGAAAAGCCTATCATGTAGGGTAGCTAAAAATAAGGCTCTTTTTTACAACCCACTTGTTCCATAATTGAAGGGAAATGGTGGGCTATGGTAGCATGCATCATTATTGCATGAGATATGAACCAATAGATACTGATCTTCCCTTGTTAAAACCCCTTCTCTGACCATTATTAAATTAATGGAATAGGATACGCCTAATAGCCCTTCACCTTGTCTTCTTGTTTGGATAGCACAGCATAATTTATGCTAAATGAGTTTAAGATTCCTATGCAAAATACACATTCACAAATGCCACGGAATCAGTTAATCAAAAACCACTAATTCATTTACATTCATTATGACATACTAATTTACTGGTACGCCAAATTACAGGCTTCAAAATTAGGAAAAAATTACATGCAATTACTGGGAAGTGAACAACACCTTAAAGATGTACAAGATAACCTCAATTAGTTATCATACTTTTTAACAAAGTGCTATTTGTTGTGCATACACTTCGAAATTCTTAAAGCCTGTAAAGCTGCCTGAAGATTTCAGAAATAATGCAGTTGCTACCTGTGGTCATATTCTTTGCGTTAAAGTATTTGAGAAATATTATTTTAGTCTAATAAACAAAGTTCATATATTTATGATTTGTGTCAGCACCTATGTCATCACATTCTTGCAATCCATGCATTTCGACTTCACGTTTAGTTTAAATTTGGGAATGTCTGTGGAGCCAGTGTTTGGGGAGCCATAACATACTTAATCCATTCTCTTTTAAAACTTTGAAAAACTAAAATATTTGCCAGTGAGTGTTGAATTATGGGCTGAACCTATAACATAAATTCAAATGGTGAGGTCATTTATAATATGATGTGTTGTAAGGGAATTTCATTATGTTTAAAAGAATGTAAAATGTGTCAATTCTATTCAAATGAGAAGTATATTAAAACCATGCTCAATGTTCCTGTGTAATAAATCCTCAACAGTCTTCCGTAAAGGATTCTGGAAATCCACAGGGAATCTAGCATTATAACGGTGATGCATACAGAACTGGAAATTTTTTTGTTGTTGAAATTTACCATATGGGATAAAAGACAATTAAGGACATAGCCCCAAACTCTGATTTGGTGAATGACCTCTGTTGCATATATAAGGTGAGATAAATGCAGAATTCTTAACGTTACTGCAGTTTAATTAAATTTCTTCCTTCACTCTATTCTTTAGGTTTGCCGTAGTTAATAATGCTAAATGTGCTGAAATGCACATTTTCTAAAATCTGAATTTAAATATTTAATTGCAAAAAGGAAAAAATGGTCTGTAGATGAATGATGACTGAAATACTTATTTTGTCTTTTGCATATGCAACATTTTCAACCCGCTTCAGCAAAATGGATTCTTTAACTTTAACATATTTCACTGTTCTACAATCATTAAGACTCCTAGATGTTTTTAAATAACTTTGCACTACGCCTAAGTTCATGGTTTGTGGTGGTATTCTCATATGGCTAAACAAAGGTAATGTAACAAATGTGAAAACATGTAAATATTATTATTAGCATATTGGTAAATATCTTGCTTTAATTGATTCCATTGAAACTAATGGTATAGATATCAATTAAAAAGTGAAATATTGAAACTTAAGGTGTTAGAAATAGGGCTTGGATAAGTTATGTAACACTGTGTAATCAGCGTTCCATCTGCTCTCTTCACACTGCAAGATGATGGCTCACAATGTCCAGCCAAAGATCACCTTTCACCAGAACACCAGATACTAACAACCACACCAGCACTGGTAATCTGGGGAAAAACATACAATGAGGCTTTTACTAAATACTGCTAAAAAGGTAGCATAGTGAGTAAACCTCTAGAGACACAGTTGAACGATGCCTTATCAACACTTACAATGCTTACTGAGGCTCAAACATCTGCACTCCAGAATGGACATTCTCATCTACAAGTAAATTCAAGAATTGGTATATACAACCATGAGGGAAGGATTTAGATAACTCAGAGCTCTATCTTTATACACATCAATGAAGCCAGGAGACTCATGCCCCTATATTGGAACCAGAATCCAGCCCTTACTTTCTCCACATTGGTCGCGTGACACTCCGTAAGATGTGAAAAGTGAACATCTATTCAAAAATGTTACAATATGTGTTTAATATATTTTGCTGTTGGATTTTCTTCTTGCGTGTGATTATGTTCTTGCTGTTTGTGCGTGTGCTCAGTTTTAACTCCTTGCCCTAGTTGGGTTTGTAGCACTGGTGAATAGCTCTGTAGCCAACTAACAAACTGCATGGAAATATTGAAAGCCTATTTTGGCTATCTGCAACTGACCCTGATACATCAGCATCTGATCCAAAATGCCTTTACTGCTGTTTTTGTAGCCTTGCTGTTTCCAGTCAGAATGCCGGCTCCCTGTCATGGTCCCGACTCTCAGACATTTTCCCAGAGGCTGGATGAGGCGAGGAACTGCTATCTGCCCACAAACAGCTGGCAACTCATTAAGTCAACTAAAAGGCCCATTCAGGCCATTGATCAGAGTCCAACTGGAAATTTCTAGCCAGCCTGTGAAGCCCCTGAGGCGTGGCAGACTAGGATGGGTGAAGTTGCAGGATCACTTTGCTAACCTCGGTGGCATGGCAGCTGTGGGCATTTGTAACTTTAAATATTTTAAAAGTGCTGAGGGGGCACCTCAAGATGGAGGCATCCTCTCTCTCCTTTACCTTCAATGGCAGGTTGCAACTCTTTCATGCTGAGCGGCCTCCTATTGGCCCTCCAGCTTCAAGCGGTCTCTCACTGCTCTAAGTTGGATAGCCAACATGTTGGCTGGCCTCTGATTAGCCAATTCAGCATAAAAGGATCACTCTTTGGCTGATGGTCCTGACCCAGTACAGGGTCAGGACTCTCAATTTCTCTCGACAGCAAGGCGCAACCCCAAATGGATAATCAGCCCCTAACTGTCAATTGTCAGAAAACATCCGAATACGTCTGGTCTCTGGATAAAGGAAGGAATTAGAAATTGTGCAATGTAATTGTGAAAGCTGCAGAATGAGATGAGATGGTCTGAGTCTTTTAAAGTGAAGAGGCCTCGCTCCATTATATCCCAAAGCTGGTTAAATCAGTGTTGGTCCAGTCACTGGGAGTTTGCATTCCAAGCTTTAGGCACTTTCCCTTTTCAGTTCCCTTGTCAGAACTTCTGCTGATGCAGTGAGATTCCAGCCACACCACCAGGAATCTTCCCCACAACTGTTAGGTTTGCTATTGAAGTCAGTAATCTTTCCAAAAGCTCACCGTAGATTTGTGGTCAGCCCTGACGCAAGAAAATTGGCTGTGGATGGGGTGAGCATAGAGGAGCTGGTGGAAGTCAAAACCTCATTCTGAAGAGCCGATTGAATGCAATAGTGACCTAAACAATAATGCCAATTGGTTCAGAATCTAGCATTTAAAGCTTTTAGACCAAAATGTTGATCTATATGGTGTGTTACATACATTGAATAATATTTACAATGTATCAACATAAGAAAGATCAAGGAGGTGGTGGCATAGTGGTAACATCACTGGACCAGTAATCCTGAGGCCCAGGTTAATGCTTCGCTGGTTAATTAATATGGGCACTGACTGCTTCAGTATCTGAGAAGTAAATGGTGCTGAATATTGTGCAATCATCAGCAAACATTCACACTTCTCAACTTGTGCTGGAGGGTAGATGAATTGATGAAGCAACTGAAGTTGTTTGGCTCTGAGGAACTCCTGCTGCTATGTCCTGGGATGGAGATGATTGACCTGCAACAACCAGAACCATCTTCATTTGTGCCAGGTGTGACTACAACCAACGGAGAGTTTACCCCCTAATTCCCATTGACTAGTTTTGCTAGGGTTCCTGGATGCCACACTCAGTCAAATTCTGCCTTGATGTCACCCACATCAAGGACATCATTTTCCAAACTAAACAGGATGTGAGATAATATTTGTCTTTGAATATGATGTTGCACAAAGACAGCTATTTTCTTTATACGTTTCGTACAGGCAATCAGTTGGTGAAAGTACATTAACACCATGGTATTATTTAAATGACTGGTTAGCTCAGTTGGCTGGATGGATGGTTTCTGATGCAGAGCAATGCCAACATCACAGGTTCAATTCCTGTGCTGGCTGAGGTTACCATGAAGGCCCTACCTTCGCAACCTTGTCCCTTGTCTGTAGTGTTGTGACCCTCAGGATAAGTCACCACCAGTCAGTTCTCTCTCTCAAAAGGGAAAGCAGGCCATTATCCTCAGGGATTGTGGTGACTTTCTGTCCAACTTTTTCTATTTAAATGACTTATCATCAAGCAAAAATGGCCTTAGTGTTGCACATCTATTTGATCCAATTGTTCAGATAGTTTTTTTGCAGAAAACAGTTGGTAACATTATGATAATAGAACAAGCACTGTAGTGTATTTTTGACCTTCTATTAATCAGGCGACTGGTAAATGTATGAGTCAAAAACAGCCATTGGAAGAGTTGAGTTTTCTCGCACGGGATTTTCAGAACCTTCATCCTGGCGGGACCTACCGGATCTGCCAAAGTCGATCCCCCCCAGTGGTGGGGTGGGTGAGCCATGTCAAATCTCAAAGACTTTGTCAGAACTGGAAGATCCCGCTGGCTCACCACATCTGCCGCATGCAGCATTGCCACTGACAGGAGATTCAGGCCAGCATTGTGCCAGACTTGAATCCACACAGAGTGTGTGTCATTTTATCAATGTCTGAAAATCTGAAGAATTGTTTCAATAATCAATAGACAATGTAGGCACCAATTTGTCACCACAACCTTATCTTCAAGGTTAGTTAAATTTAGGACTACTCACTCATCTATATTGATCACTGAAAAACCAGCCTCTTCTAAATCAAATTAGTTTAGCTGAAATTTAGATTGGGAACCGCAGCAGTACAACTGCTTTATATATGCAGAGCGAACTTATTAAAATTACATTGGCATAGTATCTGGTAAGTTGATTCACGTTGAAAAAATACTTGTTATCTTTCCCTGAAATTAAATCATACATCTGAATTTGCTGAATAATCTGCACTGTTGTGCCCAAAGTACACATACGTTCATAATCAAAATTGATGTCATCTTCACGATTACATACATTTACTGGGATTTTACTATTTCTTTGTTACATAAACTAAATACCTGATTACCTGAAGAGAAACAAATAGTTGTATTTTAATGTGCAGACCAGAGAGGCCCAATAGTGCATGGGAAGCTCAGAAATATGTGAAGCCAGTGAATGTAGGAGGTTTGGCATTTTTATGGCAATCACTTTATTAACATCTGATTTCCGGATTTCCCATCCAATTAGCATCAATAGATGTGATGGCAACTCGCATCACACAATCTCAACTCCAGTGTTTAAAGTAATACACCAAAAAAGCAAACTGAAGCAGCTGGATTTAGGAAGGTGAGGGCAAGAACAAACATTGTCAAGAAAGATAGAGATGCTTGCCCGAGTATATGCTGCTGAGGCGACGGCCTAGAGGAGATATTGTTCCCTAGTAATGGGAAGTAGAAATCTGCTGGGGAAAGCTTGGTTGAATGTGGCACCGAGAGGTAATGGAATTACCGAATCCTTACAGTGCAGAAGAAGGCAATTCGGTCCATCCAGTTTGCAACGACCCCACCTAGACTTTGGACTTTAAGGGGAAATTTAACATCGCCAATCCACCTTTGAACTGTGGGAGGAACTCAGAATTCCCGAAGGAAACCCACGCAGACATGGGGAGAATGTGCAAACTCCACACAGTCACCCAAGGTCAGCAGTAGGAGCATGGTACCAGTTCAGGAGAGGAAAGGCAAGAGTAATGTCACATTCATCTACATCCTGATGTGCATGTCACCCCAACCCCCTCACTCTGCCTTCTCCAGAGCATCACTCATCAGACCAATTTACCTTGTTGGTGCTACCATCTCCCTTTCCATCTGTGCACTTCCTCACATTCCCAACTATCTATCCATTAGACACTCACCCTTATCCTTATACAGCCATTGCCCCCCCCCCTCCCCCCAATCTGCCATGTGAATACATTCCATTATTTTCAGTTCATCGATCTCTTACTTACTTCCTTATAAGAAAAGTATGCATTAAACATCAGCGAGACGTAGAAGTGGCCCTGATCCGAGCTTTGAAGTTGACTTTCCAACTTCCTGATGACAGAATTAAATATCAGACAGCCTCCTGCTATACAACACTCAGTCATGTTGACCTGATGTTGAAAGCAAGTGAAATATGAGCTTGTGCATTATGGTGACTTCAATTATTCTTACCTTGACTGTACAGTACTTACTCACATCTTTTATTTTTCAAAGGAGCCTTCACATGGCCAGCAGGAAACGGTCAAAGTTGCTGATAACTATTCCTCAGTGGAGCTAAAACTCTCTTAAGGTGCACCATCACAAAACTTGTGAGAACCATGCTCAGATATCTGCATATGTATAGCTAGTTAAAGCTAGCTATACTCATCAGGGCGAAAAGCTTTGGCATGTCTCTTTTTTCAGGAATATTTAAGTTCTGTACTACCAAACGGCTAAAAGGTTGGGCAGGAGCGGACCTAGGGCCTTCACCTGCAGAACTGTTTTCACTAGTACAGTGGTAGCAAATGTTTGCAGCTGAGCCATGAGAGGGATAATGGTGAAACTCCATTCAGTACTAACCTGCTGTCTCGTGTTCCACTGGCCGAATCTGCAGGTGCATGGAACTGTCTTTGGTGGGATCCTCATGAGCTTCAAAACCTAAAGGCCATCAGCCAAAAGCTACTTAATAGTAAGGGGAGGACTTTGAGCAATCTGCCTCCAACTTATGAAAAGGGAGAGTAAGAATTTGTAGTTGTACAACATTCGTTTCATGGGTATATTACACATTTTGTACATGGCTGACAGGTTGGGTTGAGAGTGTGGTCAACCTATATGCCAGGTGGATGCAAAAACATGACTTTTGGGGCTGAAAAAATTGAGTCATTGATGAACATTCCTAGGTGATCTATGGTGTATTGATGGTCACGTGTGCAGATGTTGACACCCAGTACTTTGTAGAAAGCCAGGCAGAGCTACAAATCCTATTGCCGCTCATCCTGATTGGCATTATCACAGGCAGTGTTGACATGATTGGCAGTCTTGGCTCACTCATATCAGTCCCGTGGATTGCGAGGCGCTGCAAATGTCTGTCTGGAGCCATGGAAGAATCCAGAGGTAAAAACACTGAGGACAGTGATGACGTCCACAGCCGCTGGTAAAGCATTGCCATTCAGTGCAGATGACAACAAGACTTGCTCCAGCAGGTTGAAAATGTCTGCTTCCACTTGACAAGATTCCCTCTGGCTCCTGGGACCCTGGAGTTTAGACACCTTGGGGAAGATCTGCTGATAGGCCTTGTGTTCTGATGGGCTCCTGTGTACTGCACCTTTCTGCTGTTCCCCTCTCTCCCTGTGCATTCTTGTACATGGACATCCAGCCCAAAGTTTGAATGCAGGATATCTTCAAAAAATTCTCATCAGCACTTGGACTTGTTGGCTTATATCAATATTGCAAGAGCAGCATAGTATTTTTGTACTGAGCAATGATGCTGAATAATGTTGATGTAATACAAGTATAGTCATGTGCTGCAAGAATTAAATGACCAGATTGTGTCTTCAATAGAGAAGTCGCTTACATTGCTGTGGTAATGTGTTACATCAAACACGCATGAAGCAAGAAACTGCAGTGAGGAATTAGCTGGAGTGATCATTTACAGGCGAGCGGGTTCGATGCTCTTTCCCACTTTCAAGGATTTTTGCCCTGCAGTGACAGCATTCAATTTTCCACTTGCATTGGATTCTTTTGGCAGTGGAGGACCAGCAAGAGGAAATGGCTGTCCACGATGCCAATTGGCACACTTTGTGATGCAAGTCCTGCCAATCTTCTGCACAGCACATTTCCTGTGCCAAACACAGCTATTTGTTAATGAGAATAGAAGTGTTCCTAAGGAGGCTGAATTCAGCAAATCGGCATTGCCATTGCTGTGCTTTCACCAAGACCTCCACGTAACAAGTGACATCCTTACAGCGCTGAATGTGACAGCCAAAAGTGGACATGACCCAACTGTTTATTTCAGCATTGAGGCTATAAATAGTTTGGTTCTTGCCCAGTGATACATCAATGGATTTTCAGATACATTATTAAATTAGGTGGGTGTCTTCATCAATTTTTCCACTGACCATCAATAGCAACTCAGCAACAGACATAATTCCACACTATTGCTAGCTTTCCCAGAACTCACAGGCCCATTTACTCAGCCATAGTGGCACTTGGATCCGCATTTTCATCTGAATGCGGAATATGATTAGCAGCCATTTTACAAGTGAGCACTGTTGAATGTGAACCTCGACCACAACCAGCACCTATTTGAAAATTACAATGATTTTCCAGGCGATGGTCCTCGCCCCAAGCATGTACTTATATGAACATCAACACACAAGCAGGCAGCTCAAAATCTGTTATGCTATTTTCAATTTAAGGCAATTAGATATACCACCATTTATTCGCTCTCTTACTTGTAAAACGAAGAGAGGAACAATAGTATAAGCAAGACCAAGGGTCTCCTAACATGCGCCGAGCATGGAACACAGCAATTCAGCAGTTTACTGAAGCTCATGCTACAAAGAATTGTCAAGCATACCACTGGCATTGCTGAGCACACTCCACATATTGGGATTAATTTGAAGCCTTACAGCACAAGTAATAGACAAGTAACAAGATTAGCAGGTGTCTAGAGAAATAATGAGATGCAATCTGTCCAGTAACGGGATTATCAGGCATCTAGATACATTGGGGTGCGAATGGCCATTTCAGAAACATTTTTTACCAACTAAAACTGGGGTTATACAAAAGATAACTTCTAAAGATAAGGAATTTGAAAGATGTAAACAGCTGGATCCACAGGGTGGAATATCAAAGAGACTGAACAGTATAACTGTTCGCCCCCTAATTGGAGAAGGAGGCTAGTTCTCCCTCCAACAGTCAGACATGCCAGTTTCATCTATGATCCAAGTGACAGAGGCCTGTTTCATCTAACATTTAGAGCCATGGAGCAAACACTCTCCTCAAAAGATGCAGTTTGGTGCCTTCACTGAACCAGGAAGAGATATTTCCCAGACTTGTTCATCTAAGCAGTATTGTGTGATAACTGTTAGCTGTATTTTACCTATAGAATTACTAAAATTGGATGGTGCTTAGGAAAAGAGGTGTCTCAGTGAGTTCAAGGAACATGGGTATATTTTGGGAATAAAAGGTCTGATAAAATGGTGTGTTCAGTTATTAATATACTTAAGTGTCATAGTCTATCTTAATCTTTTGTCATGTGTTATTTTCTTTTAAGTTAATAAATATTCTTTATTAATTGTTGATACAATGACTGGTCTGGTTCCTCACTGGGTTATAAATTGTTCCTCACATTAATCCCCAAAAAATACACCACTAAGAACCAGTGTTTCCAGTTATCCTTCGGGGTTTTGAGACATCCTTGCAGGTAACAGCAGCGGGGTTTGTAACATTCAGAGGTAAGACTGTGGTATCTGACTGGTGTCACATACTTGAGCTATTGGTACCATGTAGCCTGATGTACCATATGCTTGAGCAGTAGCCATCAGAGTCTTATATTGTGCTGTAATAGGAAACAGAAACTGCTGGAAATACTCAGCAGATTAGGCAGCATCTGTGGAGAGAAATGGAATTAATGTTTCAGGTTAATGACCTTTCATCAGAACTGGTAAAGGTTAGAGATGTAACAGATTTTAGGCAAACGCATATACCGGGAAATTCTGGCGTGGGGAAGAGGATGACAGAAGGCAAGGTCTGTGATAGGGGGGAAGGAAGGAGAGATTAAAATGACAAAAAGGATGACGGTGCAAGGCGAGAGGGGGGTAATGTGTAAATAATTGAGCTTTTGTTCTTCCCAAGTCCTTGTCGAAGGGTTTGCAGTATCTGACCTAACAAATCGTTTCTTCTGGCTTAATGCTGCACAATTCTGCAGCAATTTGGCGATTAAACAGATGTCTTTGCCTTCTCATTGCTATTTCAGGTGCTTAACTGCTTTCTAATTGCAGCTCACAGCTGATCTGGAGGATTACTGCTGTTCCCTCATCATTGGTTTGCCCATTACGCAGGCAACAAAGCCAATATTTTCATCCACAAAATAAAAACAGCAAAATTGTACATAAAACAGCCGGAGCAAATTCTCCCCAAGACCTTTTGTAACCTACCCAAAAACATTCTCAAACAACACACAGTCCTTTCTAGTCTATGGTTATTGACTATTTAAAACGTACCTTGATTGGCTAGTTACCATATTTCTCATGAAAACGGATGCTGCTGGAAAAGGCTGTTAGGCAATATGATATTATCATAATTTTTTCGACTCGGGTTCTCAAAGGAATGAAAGATGAAGGCTCTTCTCTAAATTTTGATAGCAAGGGCTGCATTTTTAATTAAAAAGGACTGTACAAATGGATTTGATGCCATGCCAAATTAAATTTTACTCCTTTGGATTTAAAACATTTTAAAAATTGATGCAGAATTTGTGAATTTTTAAAAACTTTGCACTCAAAGACCTCGATGTGTGTAACATTGGTTATTGGTATCGCAAGGTCTTCGGAATTCTACGACTGGATCATTCAATCATATTTTCACTTTGGATCATTGTTCAAAATGGAAACTTGGCTGTGCAGTGGGCCTAGCAATATTTGATAGAAAAAGATCAAAATTAAATGCAGATTAGTCAGGTTCCTTAACACAGGTTTACATGGGAAGTGAATTCTCACTCTCAGTGACATGCCTTCTTGAGTTTCTATGACGGTACCCTGATTGAGCTATGTATTAAAAGTATCAATTATATATATGCTGAAAATTCAATTAAAATCAAAATCCAGTCATTAACCTGCCAATCCCATGATATCAAATGCATTGTATTAGAACCAGAATCAAATCCATGTAATTAAAAGTTTGAATCTGGAATACATACGCAAGGCAAAACGTGTCCATTGCAGAGAACCCAATGAGCAAGCAACAAACAACACAAACCAACCAATTTAAACTGCCAGCACATATTTTCTATGCCCGATGAAATGGCCATGTTGGTTTCCTATCACTGCAATTAATCCTAAAAAATAACTTTTGATCATAATCATTCCATAATACCGAAAAATCCTGACAAAAAAAATCAAAAAAACCTATGTGATCTTCTAATAGCTTCAAACAACTTTCTCCAGATACATTAGCCCTCTCAGAGTTTACCTTCTGTTTCCATTCCCATTAACAGTTGATACGTTTAAGCCCTTGCTCGTGCAGATCTTCTCAGATCTCACCACAGTTAACAGCCTTAGTATTTTGCTCTCAGTGCTGTCCTCCTCACTGCTACTGATACTTTGCCTTCTCATTGGGCTCCTCTTCTCGAGCCACATTTGCTACTTGAACCTTACCCTGAAGCAGACCTGACTCTGATAATGACCACTTCCAACTTGAAAATATCATCCTGCTCAAGGCTTAGAAGATCTTAGAAAATCACCAGATGCCATATGTAAGCACCAGTGCTGCAACACAACAGCAATGATTGAGAACAAACATCATAACTTGATGCCACTCCATCAAAACAATAACAATTTAGTGAAATGCGTTGTAAATTTATACTGTATTTATGGAATTAATTTGTTTGCATCTTCAGAATACAACTGATTAGGAAGCATCCCAGCCATTTATCAGGCATGGTCTCTCTTGCCTCCATATCCAGGGCCCAGGTTCTTCATTCTTCTGTTCCGAATATAGACTCTGCCCTCCCTGGATTTCTGGTCTGGCCATCTAAACATGGTGCAAAGGCTTACGCACTCCATTGATGCCTTCAGTGATGCCATTGGGAACTCCTTGCACCTGGTAGGGCCACCCATGGTGGTTAGGTCAGGAGGGGAGGTGCCAGTCAACGTACGGTCCAAACAGTACTCAGCAGTAATGCAGGCAAAGGAGGTCTCTGAGTCTCACCAGCTGTAAAGGCTGCAGCGGCAAGTTGGTCCCAGTAATCATAGCTCAACATGTCACCAACTTACTGCCAATCTGTCAAGACAGTGTGGACAATGATTGCATCCAAGGATCCACATGTTAAATAAGGATTGTTTTTTAAGTTTGTGAGCCTGTGACCTAATTGGTACATCATCTATAGCTAGATTGTATAGAGGCTGTTCAACTCCCATGGGCATCACCACTATTTGTGATCCTACCAAATTATTTCCTAAAATAAATTGAACCCCTGAAATACCAATCCAATAATTATTTCTCCTGTCTTAAAACTGCTCCTTAACTTGACCTTCATTGGTGGAATATTCCTGCTTTCCCATGAATGCCCATAATCAGAACTTCTTAATTTAGCAACCCTTTGGGACAACAAATATGTTTATCCCACAACATTAGGGATTTACTTGCCCCTGTATCTCTCAGAATTTTAATATCCTTCCCCATTCTATTCTGTCCACATGGATAGACTTTTCCAACACACAAAATCCTTGAAGATATCCACCATCTGCTGGTCACTTTGCCCCTGTACAATTTGTGCAGTCATGTCCATCTCCACTGGGTTTTCACTCACTCTATGCACACATCCTACTTGCTTTTCTTGTTCACCATTCTCTGATTTCATTTCCCTGTTCAGGATTAATAATTCCAACCAGCTTTCCCTTTAATAACCAGCATTCTGATTTCATGTGGCTCAGTTTATTGCAATGGTACTACCTCGCCCTCTTGATTTCTTTCAGAAGGGGTGAAACTATTTTCTCTGCGGTGGTGAATACTCTTTCTGAAGTTCAACCTCTCCCTCTTTTCCTTGACTGCCTTTTCTCACACCTTCCCATTTTCTATCTTTTCCTGATTTAAAGGAATTACAAAAAGAAGGTTTGAATCTAATGGACCAGTTAATAATCATTAGCTAGCTCTGTTGCCTGTCTAGCAGTCTGAACTCTTTGTTCCTCCAGGTGTGTCCTAAAATTTATAGAGATTGTATTATGACATCCTGGGCTAGTACACGGTTGATTGCAGCCCCACAGGCCCTGGAGTCCCAATACAAATGAATTAATTAATAATTTGTTAAAATTCCTGAAACCTTTGGCCCTTGACAGCAAAATATTTTACAGTAACCAGGTTTGTAAGTTGAAATACAATTGATGTTTATATGGAACAGAAATAAAAAGGAAATATGCAGTGATGATAACGAATAATGACAAGCTAACCTACTACTACGCCCCTTTAATGGTCCCTCTACCCACACTCACACAAGATAGACACACAAAGGGGTGGAATGGGGAGAAAATAATAAGGATTAAGGCAAAAAAAATAAAGATGAGAGTCCTTGTTGTTAATGTTGGATTCTTTGCCAGACTCTGTCCTCCCAGCATGCTGAGTGCTGGCCGTCCAGCATCAACATACATTCAGCACACAGCAATAGGATCTCTTCTGTAGAGGCAAACCAAGAACAAAGAAAAATGCTGCGCAGGAACAGGCCCTTCGGCCCTCCAAGCCTGCGCCGACCATGCGGCCCATCTAAACTAAAATCTTCCACACTTCCAGGGTCCGTGTCCTTCTACTCCCATCCTATTCATGTATTTGTCAAGATGCCCCTTAAACATCACTCTCGTCCCTGCTTCCACCACCTCCTCCAGCAGGGAGTTCCAGGCACCCACTACCCTCTGTGTAAAAAACTTGCCTCGTACATCTACTTAATATTTTATTAAACTGGGCCCGCAGCTCTAGCTTTGCCTCCAGGCCTCTCTCTTCCTGTAAAGACACTTGAGTTCACATCAGCATCTGCCTTCAGCTTGTGGACTGACCTTACTTTTCTGCAGTCTGAAGAAAATTGTGCCCAAACTTGCTAGAGTGAGAGAAGAGCCCTTAAACTGGAGTTTCAGAGAGAATTTATCATATCAGAGAGAGAATCAGAGAACCTTCTTCCAACCTCTGAACTCAAAGCAAAACTGATAACAATCCAGCCTTACTGGGATGAGAGAAACATTGTAAAAAAGTTAGAACCAATCACCACCGGGTATCGGCAAAGCCCATTATTTTGAGCCAGTTCATTGTCTGCCAGCCAAGTCCATCACTCTGAGTCATCACTGATGTCAGTTCAATCACTGTGGAATCTAGTGGTTGGAATTACAGACACCTTCATGTAGACAGCTTTGCCTTATGGTCACAGATCAATCTTCAGTTTAAACCAACACAAGCTTCTGCTCGAATTAAAGGTATCGGCCCATTTCTCATCCATGGACAAAAGTTGTAATAGCAAAAATAAAAGGAATAAAAGAAAGGAGAAAGCAGAGAATAAACAGGGTTTAAACAGGAGGTTCCTTACAATTGTTTTTTTTAAATCCTTCTCAACTATCACCTTTCTAAGGGGCAGCACGGTAGCATGGTGGTTAGCATAAATGCTTCACAGCTCCAGGGTCCCAGGTTCGATTCCCGGCTGGGTCACTGTCTGTGCGGAGTCTGCACGTCCTTTCCGTGTGTGCGTGGGTTTCCTCCGGGTGCTCCGGTTTCCTCCCACAGTCCAAAGATGTGCGGGTTAGGTGGATTGGCCATGCTAAATTGCCCGTAGTGTCCTAAAAAAAGTAAGGTTAAGGGGGGGGTTATTGGGTTACGGGTATAGGGTGGATACGTGGGTTTGAGTAGGGTGATCATGGCTCGGCACATCATCGAGGGCCAAAGGGCCTGTTCTGTGCTGTACTGTTCTATGTTCTATGTTCTATGTTCTATGTTAAGGGCTTCAAACATTTTCAAGATCTTTATCGCCCATGTCCAATGATCAAAATAGTTTTCCTTTAGTCTTTTTAATTTAAGATGAGTTTGCCCATGCTGTTTTCTTGTGTTTTTAAATTTCTGCCTATATGCCTCAGCAACTAACTTATAGGCACAAAGGATAGCTCTTGTGACTGTCTCATAGTCCTTCTGCCTTTCCTCATCAAAAGACGCATATACTTCAGTAGTTAAACCTGTAAATGTACTCTGTAGGAGTATTGTCCAATTCTCTTGTGGCTGTTTTAATTGTTTAGCTACCTTTTTAAAGGTAAAGAATGCTTCTCTACATCCTTCTCCTCAAATTTTAGAAGTTTGTATAAATTTAAACATCTCCCCACTTGGTTAATCTGTAGAACTATTGTCATCCTCATAGAGCTTTATTGTGCCTGCTACAATTTTATGCATTTTAATTTGATGTTCTCTCTCTTTACCCTTTTCTCTGTCTGCCATTGCTAACTTCAGCATTTCCAAAGCTCTCTGGGCGAAATTCTCCCCCCCCCACGACGGGGGGGAGAATAGCGGGAGGGCCTTCCCGACTTTTTTGACGCCCTCCCGCTATTCTCCCCCCCCCCCGCCGAAATCCCGACACAAATCGCTGCCGCCGTTTTTTTACGGCCGGCAGCGATTCACAGCTGTTAGAAGGGCCGAAGTCCCAGCCCTTTACGACCTTTTTACGAACGGCAAACACACCTGGTCCTGCCATTCGTAAAAACGTCGTGACCACCTGGAAAAAAATAACCATGGCACCGATTGGCACGGCAGTACCACGGCCGTGCCAAGGGTGCCATGGGCCCGCGATCGGTGCCCACCGATCGCGGGCAGCGGGCCCGATGCCCGCGCACTATTTGTCCTTCCGCCGCCCCGCAGTATCAATACGCGGGGCGGCTGAGGGGCAACCCGGACCGCGCATGCGCGGGTTTCGCGCAAAAACGCGATGACGTCACCCGCGCATGCGCGGGTGG
The DNA here is from genome assembly GCF_902713615.1 of Scyliorhinus canicula. Taxonomy (NCBI): domain Eukaryota; kingdom Metazoa; phylum Chordata; class Chondrichthyes; order Carcharhiniformes; family Scyliorhinidae; genus Scyliorhinus; species Scyliorhinus canicula. The sequence goes on from NC_052161.1 coordinate 42,850,449, forward strand.
AGTCTTCCCACCTGCGCATGCGCGGCTGACGTCATATGACGCGTCAGCCGGCGCTAAGTCCGACAAGCGGGCTTAACGATTTTCGTTAAGCCCGACTTGTCGGGGCCTCCGACGTCGGGCTGCTAGCCCCGACGGGGGACCAGAATCGGGGGACCAGTTTGACGATTTCTCCCGTTTTGGGAGAATTTCGCCCTCTATTTCTCACTTTCTTCCCATTCTCTTTGGAAAGCTCTCTCTTTGTCTCTTTCACCTCATTCCCTCTATTTTAGCTTTTCCTGCATCTCTAGTTCAAATTTTTTTCATTTGTATTTCCTTTTGTAATTCAATTTTAGATAATTCAACTTGTCTCATTTTTTGAAGTATTAGGGGCGAAATTCTCCCAAAACGGGAGAAATCGTCAAACTGCCGTAAAACCCGGGCGGGTTTTACGGCATCGCGCCCCTTCCCGACGGGGGACCGATTCTGGTCCCCCGTCGGGGCTAGCAGCCCGACGTCGGAGGCCCCGACAAGTCGGGCTTAACGAAAATCGTTAAGCCCGCTTGTCGGACTTAGCGCCGGCTGACGCGTCATATGACGTCAGCCGCGCATGCGCAGGTGGGAAGACTCCACCCGCGCATGCGCGGGTGACGTCATCGCGTTTTTGCGCGAAACCCGCGCATGCGCGGTCCGGGTTGCCCCTCAGCCGCCCCGCGTATTGATACTGCGGGGCGGCGGAAGGACAAATAGTGCGCGGGCATCGGGCCCGCTGCCCGCGATCGGTGGGCACCGATCGCGGGCCCATGGCACCCTTGGCACGGCCGTGGTACTGCCGTGCCAATCGGTGCCATGGTTATTTTTTTCCAGGTGGTCACGACGTTTTTACGAATGGCAGGACCAGGTGTGTTTGCCGTTCGTAAAAAGGTCGTAAAGGGCTGGGACTTCGGCCCTTCTAACAGCTGTGAATCGCTGCCGGCCGTAAAAAAACGGCGGCAGCGATTTGTGTCGGGATTTCGGCGGGGGGGGGGAGAATAGCGGGAGGGCGTCAAAAAAGTCGGGAAGGCCCTCCCGCTATTCTCCCCCCCGTCGTTGGGGGGGGGAGAATTTCGCCCTCGGTCTATCTACAGCCCTTGCAATGACTAATGCTTCACTATGCATTCAATAATCTCAGCTTTCCTTATCTGTGCAGGTGATTCTAATTCCAGGTTATCTGCCAATTCCAACAATTAAGGACATTTTTCAATTTTGCCATAGTTATGTTGTCCATTTCCAAATAAGTTTAGACGAGAATGAGGGTCATTTCTTAGGCAATCTTTTTGTTTTGCATAACAAGTTCTCTCTTACTTTCCACATTTCTCACACTCATTACCTTTAACAAGTCAAATTATCTACACCAAAAGAATATCCCAATCTGAGAGCCCCCAATTTATATATATATATATTTTTTTTAGAACAGTACAGCACAGAACAGGCCCTTCGGCCCTCGATGTTGTGCTGAGCAATGATCACCCTACTCAAGCCCACGTATCCACCCTATACCAGTAACCCAACAACCCCCATTAACCTTATTTTTTAGGACACTAAGGGCAATTTAGCCTGGCCAATCCACCTAACCCGCACATCTTTGGACTGTGGGAGGAAACCGGAGCACCCAGAGGAAACCCACGCACACACGGAGAGAATATGCAGACTCCACACAGACAGTGACCCAGCCGGGAATCGAACCTGGGACCCTGGAACTGTGAAGCATTGATGCTAACCACCATGCTACCGTGCTGCCTATATGTTGCAAAAACCCTATTATGTTATGTGTTAGAGTGTTCCAACCTGAAACAATAGTTTCAGGTGGTGTATTTTGTATTGCATATTATTGAGATATTATTATTTCATTAAACAATAATAAATGCATTTATTAAAGTTGCAGAAAGACAATGAAACACTACAAAGAACAATCTTATAGTTCAGCACAAAAACACTAAGGGCGAGATTCTCCGACCCCACGCCAGTTGGGAGAATAGCGGGCCGCGCCGTTTTTTCCCGCGACGCCGGTCCGACACGCTCCCGCTATGCCTTCAACAGGCCAAATTTTTGTAATCGTGTATCGCGCCCAAAACCACGGCGAATCGCCCGACGCAGGCAAAAAGTCGCTTCCCCGGCACCCCCGCTATTCTCCGGGCCGGATGGGCCGAAGACCCGACGTCTTGACGCAAGGTCAGTACGTCGCCGTTCAAACCTGCTTTATAAAGTCGCCAGCCAGTCGTGCCGACTGACGAGGAGTGAGGAGGTGAGCGGACCGTCCCGGAGACTCGGCAAGCTGGGGAAGGCATCCCCGAGAACGCAGCGGCCAGTGGTGGGGGGGGGGGGGATAGAGGGAGAAGTGGGGGGGACAGGGAGAAGTGGGGGGGAGAGGGAGAAGTGGAGGGGGGAGAGGGAGAAGTGGGGGGGGGGGGAGAGGGTGAAGTGGGGGGCAGAGGGAGAAGTGAGGGGGGAGAGGGAGAAGTGGGGGGAGAGGGAGAAATGGAGGAGAGAGGGAGAAGTGGAGGGGGGAGAGGGAGAAGTGGGGGGGGGGAGAGGGTGAAGTGGGGGGCAGAGGGAGAAGTGAGGGGGGAGAGGGAGAAGTGGGGGGAGAGGGAGAAGTGGGGGAGAGGGAGAAGTGGGGGGGGCAGAGGGAGAAGTGAGGGGGGGAGAGGGAGAAGTGGGGGAGAGAGGGAGAAGTGGGGGGGAGAGAGGTTGAAGTGGGGGGGAGAGGGAGAAATGGAGGAGAGAGGGAGAAGTGGGGGGGGAGAGGGAGAAGTGGGGGGGAGAGGGAGAAGTGGGGGGGGAGAGGAAGAAGTGGGGGGAGAGGGAGAAGGGGGGGAGGGAGAAGTGGGGGGAGAGGGAGAAATGGGGGGGAGAGGGAGAAGTGGGGGGGGAGAGGGAGAAGTGGGGGGGAGAGGGAGAAGTGGGGGGGAGAGGGAGAAGTGGGGGGGAGAGGGAGAAGTGGGGGGAGAGGGAGAAGTGGGGGTGAGAGCGAGAAGTGGGGGGGAGAGGGAGAAGTGGGGGGGAGGGGGGGAAGTGGGGGGGAGAGGGGAGGGGGGCGAGAGGGAGTGAACGGAGTGGGTCGTCCACCCCCGGATGCAAAATCTCAGCCGCCCTGCCATGGCAGGACGGGGACGAGGACACGGCCGCTGGTTGCCCTGTGGCTTACAGCCACAGGACACTAACGCACCGGTGACGAGGACGTAGTTAACTGCCCGTTGGATGCAGAAAGTGACCAGGGGTTAGGCTGGCCGCGTGTCAGCAGCGCGACCAGGCCACCGGGACACACAGGTATCCCGTGACAGGCAGCTGCTGAGGTGTCGAATAACCTCCGTCTAACATGTCGGTTCTCTGCCCCCCACTACCCTTCTGTAGGTGACCAGAATGTATTCAAACAGAACGGCTATGTTCAACGCAGTGGTTGGGGCTGCTGCACTGCAGCTGGAGATCGAGCAGCGTCCACAGCGACATCCCACAGTGGATGTAGGGCAAGCTGCAGCAGCAGAGGAAATGGCCGCGGAGTTGCCCGTCGTCGAGCAGCATGGGGGGAGGAGGAGGAGGAGGAGGAGGCATTGATGGTGGAGTCAAGGCACCAGAGGCGACGACCGAGGCCTAGGGTGTACCGTGGCCGGATCTCTTTCGAGACAATGCCGAACATCACCTGCAGGAGGAGACTCCGGTTGAGCAGTGAGATGGTGACACATATCTGTCACCTTGTGGCGCACCTCGCCACACATGGAACGAGAGGAGGACACGTGATCCCGGTTGCCGTCAAGGTGACGGTGGCACTTAACGTTTATGCGACCGGCTCCTTCCAGTCTCCGAGCGGGGACCTATCCGGGATCACACAGTCATCGGTCCACAGGTGCATCCGGTATGTGACCGATGCCCTCTATGCCATCGCTGACCGCTACATCACCTTTGCCGTGGACCGAGCAAGTCAAGACGCACGAGCCCGTGCATTTGTCAACGTGGCCGGGATACCTATGGTCCAGGGGCTCATCCTATTGTGTTCACATCCCCATGCGCCCGCTTGCAGGCAACAGGGAGGTGTTCACAAACACGAGGGGGACATACTCCATGAATATCCAGGTGGTATGCGACCCCCACATGAGGATCATGCACGTGTGCGCAAGGTTCCCTGGGAGTCTGCATGATGCGTACATTCTTGCGCAGTCATTCATCCCTGATATGTTTGAGGGACAGCCCCCCCCCGGCTGAGGGGCTGGTTGCTGGGCGACAGGGGTTATCCATTGAGGTCTTGGCTGATGTCGCCCATACGGAGGCCTCAGACCAACGTGGAGATCCTTTACAATGAGGCCCATGCAGCAACCAGGGGTGTGGTGGAGCGCTGCTTTGGTCTGCTGAAAATGCGATTCAGGTGCCTGGACCGCTCCGGAGGGGCCCTGTAGTACCAGCCCGATAGGGCCGCTCGCATTGTAGTGTGCTGCACAACATCGCGATGCAGAGGGGAGAGCCCTGGTGGAGGAGGCGGAGGGAGAAGCCACTGGCAGTGGTGCCAACACAGAGACGGAGGAGGAGTAGGAGGAGGAGGAGGAGGAGGTGGAGGAGGTTGGTGGTGCGTCGGGCGCAGCACGCAGACACGACCCGGGTGCTGGTGATGCCCAGGAGGCTGCACGACGGCACCGGCGAGGACAGCGGACACGCGACGCGTTGGTGGCAGCAAGATTCTCGCGCCGCATGCGACGGCCCCGCTGAACACCAACACTACCACCTGGATCGCCAGTCATGTAGACGGTCAGCACACAACTGCCACCACCACTACCCCCCCCCCCCCCCCCCCGCACTCCGCTCTGCGTACACTGCTCCAGTTCTAAACCACCCTTACCACTGTGGCACAATGGTATGGCACGACATTGATGGCTGTGTCAGCGGGTATGATCAGTGCCATGTTGAATGATGACAGCCCGCTCTGCGATGGGCTGTGAGCTCAGAATCGTTAGACAAAGTCTGACTCATGGCAATATCTGAACCATCCATCTCGGTGGTTGCTGAGTTCATCACGGACACTCCATCACGTGCCCGCGTGGGGTAGCTGTGGGAGGGGGTGGGGGGGAAGGGACTGCACACCCGGCACCGAATTTTCACCGCTCGTCAGCTCCAGCGACTCTCGGTCACCATCACGATCCCCGTGGCAATGGAAAAATCACACTGACACGTTAGGTGCAACAGTGCGTTTAATGGTGAATATTATGTACAGATGCCCTAGCCCCTACAACTAAACTGTGCCCTTCACCCGTGCCAAATAACTATGTGTCCCTCTTCATTGCCTTACGGACCCTACCACTACGCCTAAGTGATTCCCCAGATGATACAGCAGGAGTGGAGGCGGACTGCTGAGAATCACCCCCTGCTACATGTCTCCCCATCGGCACTCGTTTCCTGGGGCGACCCGGCCTTGATGGGCCAGGCTGCTCCGCGGGCATTTCGGATGATGTGGTGCCACCCTGCTCTGCCCGCTGCCCACCCGATGCACCAGGGATGGGACGGGGGAGGCCGAGCGTTCAGGGACGTCCCGTGATGGAGTTAATGGGACGGGCCCCAGAACCTCCTCCTCCCTCGGGGAGCCCGGTGGCCCCCAGGCCTCACTGTGGGACGGAGGTGCGAGCGGGGAGGTGCCCCGTCGCCCCACCGACACCTGGCGCTGCCAGTCCTGGAGGCCTGCAACGGTATCGACCAGGATCCGAAGGTTCGCTGAGACGGAGTCCAGGGAGTGAAACATTCCCGGCAGGGACTGTGCGACCTCAACCTGTGAGTGCGCGACGCCATCCAGCACGTGTGTCAGGTGTTTGATGCTCTCCGCGACTGACTGCTGGGACTGTGCCATTGCGTGCTGGGACTGTGCCATGGCATGCTGGGACTGTGCCATGGCATGGTGGGACTGTGCCATGGCGTGCTGGGACTAGGCCATGACCTGGTGAGACTCGGCCAGGGCCCGTAGCGCGCCGACAATGTTATGTTGGCTGTGGCGCATTGCTGCCTGTGAGAGGGCAGCCCTCTCCAGGGCCGTGGATGATGCGTGCACGTGAAGCCCAACGTCTTGCAGAACCTGACCCATGGCCGAAACCGTGTCACCCATTGCTTCAACTGCGGACGCCACCCGTGCGGTGTCGGCCTGGGTGGCTGCCATGAGCGGCACCACTCCCTGCTCCTGGACGCGGTTTGACACCTCTAACTGCGTCTGCAGCTGCTGGAAGACGGCCCTCATCCCGTCATTGTGTCCCTGGGTTTTGAAATGCATCGGCTGTCCACATGGGTCGAGTAAATCCAGGAACCCGGGAACCGTCTGGGTGGCAGCTGGATGCTGGGCCTGGGCTGCCCTCTGACCGTCCAGCCCCTCGGCTGCTCCGACCTCCACCTGCTGTACCGGCTCAGCTGTGTGGTGCACACCAGACCGTGACCCAGGACACTCATCACTTAATTGCCCAACCGAGGTGAGTGTCTCTGGGATGGTGGATGGTGTGGGAGATAGCAGTGCCGCAAGCTCCAGGTTCTCGTCCGTCATAAAATTAGCTGTGTCCTCGTTCCAGTCATATCCGAGCGCAGGCTGCACGCGGCCCACGTCTGGTTCTCCCTCAGGTGACTCTGTTGAGTGTGTCGCCGTCCGTTGTGCGTCCTGCTCGGGGGTCCAGGGTTGGGAGGATGGCACTCCTGGCTGACCTCCTGCCACCCTCTGGCGTGCGGCCCTGGGTGCGATGGTCGTGGCAGATGGGCGCCTGTGTGGGGCAGCAGACGGCCTTGGACATTCCTGAGCACGCCCTAGGAAACAGAGTAATACGGGGTTAGTTAGACACACTCAGCCGGGCGTAGGATGGTCCAGTGCGTAGAGTGTGAGGGGACAGAGGATGGGGGGTCCAGTGGGTAGAGTGTGAGGGGACAGAGAATGGGGGGTCCGGTGGGTAGAGTGTGAGGGGACAAAGGATGGGGGGTCCAGTGGGTAGAGTGTGAGGGGACAGAGGATGGGGGCCAGAGGGTAGAGTGTGAGGGGACAGAGGATGGGGGGTCCAGTGAGTAGAGTGTGAGGGGACAGAGGATGGGGGGGTCCGGTGGGTAGAGTGTGAGGGGACAGAGGATGGGAGGTCCAGTGGGTAGAGTGGGAAGGGACAGAGGATGGGGGGGTCCAGTGAGTAGTGTGAGGGGACAGAGGATGGGGGGTCCAGTGGGTAGAGTGTGAGGGGACAGAGGATGGGGGGTCCAGTGGGTGGGGTGTGAGGGGACAGAGGATGGGCTGGGGGGGGGGGGTTGTCATGCAGGGTTGTCTCACTTGGTTCTGCACCTCCAACCTCGCATTGTGCGACCTCCCGGGTGCCAGGTCCCCCAGCAAGGTCCAGTGCCCTCTCTTCAAAGATTGTCAGGGGGTGCATGATGGGCGAACCCCCTCCGGTCCTGTTCCGCTCCCGGTTGTTGTGAGCACTCTTGTCCTGTTTGGGGGGGGGGGGGGGGGGGGGCATGGATAGATCATCACAATTCAGCAGGGAACATCAGGGCGTTCAGATAATGGCACAGGTTGAGGGGACAGTTGCAGCTACACCATGGCATCTCTCCAGGGGGTCGCAGCGCTCATGTGCGTCGGTGACAACTTGGTTAATCACCCTCCACTCACTCTCGCCCCTCCCCTCCCATTCCCCCTCGTGCCCGGGGGGGAGGTGGGTGATGAGGGGCATGGGGGGGGGGGGATTGTTGTGACCCGGGGGCACCCTCTTGGCACTTACCCTGGCAGCCCTGGTGAGGTCGTGGAGCTTCTTCCGGCACTGCTCCCCACACCGAGGGGTCTGCCCCACAGCACTCACTGCCGTGCCCACCTCACGCCAGGCCCGTCGCACAACGCTGGCAGGGTGGCGATGCCCTCTTCTAGGGCAGATGATGCCCCTCCATTGCTCCACCTCATCGAGGAGGGTCTCGAGGTCAGTCTCCCCGAACCTCGGCGTGGCCCTCCGTTGCTCCGTCATTGTCAGGCCCTCACTGGTTTTGGTCGCTCGCGCCCTTTTACAACGCGGAGCGGCGTCACTCAGGCACCATTCTGGCATCATTCGGGGGTCGCGGGCTTTTTCCGTCATTCCCCACGTGGTTCCCGTGGTCCCGCTCGTAGTCCATTTCCGGGACCAGGATCGTTCAGGAAACAGGCCGTGTAAAGCCGTCGTGGAATTCGGCCGAGTTCACGACGGCCTTCCTGATTTTTCGCGGGAGTGGAGAATTCGCCCTAAGCATTTAATCCCTCAAAGGCTGGAAACCCCAGAGCATCTATTTCCCCTGTCATCCTAAACTCTAGTGAAACACCTCCATTTCCAAAACAATAACCATAAATCTATTGGTCAGATCTAGCCAGTGACTACAACACCATATGGCCTAAGTGACCAGGACTTGGGAATGGTCTTCACTTCAGCGAAGAAAATCTTTTGCACACACCGAGTTTTTTGCCTTCAGCATTTTATCTCTCGCTGAGCTGTTTACTGAGGTTGGCTGCCTCTCTCTCTCTTGCTCTTGTTTCTTCAACAACTCATCTGTAACTAGCCTGCCTTCTGGCTCACAGGATTCTGACTGCTAAATATATCAATTACAAAGTGCACCTCGTTCCCTATTCTTTCCTTTCTCTTAGATGCTGCCCAGACATGGTTTACAAAATACATGGCAGTTTGATTTTACGTGTGCAAAAACAACAAATTCAATTTAATACCATCCTACCAGTTTGTGACAAAAGTCACAGGCAGGCTTCTACCAGGATCCATCTAACCAGTCTGGTGCAATGGAGAATTGGTGACAGACAGGGCTATGAGTCCCTAGTCCAGGGCAGCACAGTAGCATGGTGGTTAGCACAATTGCTTCACAGCTCCAGGGTCCCAGGTTTGATTCTCAGCTTGGTTCACTGTCTGTGCGGAGTCTGCACGTCCTCCCCGTGTGCGCGTGGGTTTCCTCCGGGTGCTCCGGCTTCCTCCCACAGTTCAAAGATGTGCAGGTTAGGTGCATTGGCCGTGCTAAATTGCCTTTAGTGTCCAAAATTGCCCTTCGTGTTGTGTGGGGTAACTGGGTTATGGGATAGGGTTAAGGTGTGGGCTTGGGTAGGGTGCTCTTTCAAGGAGCTGGTGCAGACTCGATGGGCCGAATAGCCTCCTTCTGCACTGTAAATTCTATCTGTGATAAGATTCTGGGCACAAGGATTAAGAAAGGTAATTGGACAGCTGTTGAGAAAGGTATCATTGGGCAGTAACATCTGTGGTGAATAGTTCTCTTCAGGTTAACTCCTGCTCACCCCAAATGGGAAGGGAATCAAAAAGGTGCCCTAAAAATAGACTTTCACATTCTCCTAGCTGGGGAACCACACACTGCACGATCACCATCTTTGTGGTCAAAGAAATAAAACCCTAAATTTTGCAACTTGGAAATTTAGAACACATATGGGCAATCTCACGAGTGACCGTCCGGAAAGAAGGATACATTTGTGTCAACTGAGTTTCAAGACAAAAATTGACATCTCCAGCCTTGGTGAGAATTATCTGCCTGGGATGGGCAGCTGAAGGAAGAAGCAGGGGGATACATCTCCTAGAGGAAGAAAGAGGCTGACAGCGATGCCGGTGTCCATGAAGTTGCGCTGCAATCTGGAACAGGATCTTGGACATATTACCAGAACTCCCTAGTTGTAGAAATGAAAGACTCCTAACACTTCATCTCCAGCTCAGCTGCAACCAATTTGCCACTCTCATCAGCACTTCTACCTGACCCTTAATTCTGATGAAGATGTGAAGGACATGTTCTTATCTGACCTTGGTGCAGTCGTCACTACCATCCCAAAATAAGAAAAGATCATCCATCCGAGGACTATAATGCAGGGTCGGCCATCACTCTGACCTCTGCAGTGGAACCATTGGGAAAAACAGGTTGGGAAAAGTCAATGCAAATGGCGTCCTCTGGCTGGCAAAACAAGATGTGCTCAGCCTAATCTCATTATAACAAACACCCTCTTTCACCAGAAGGACAAATTAAAAAATCACACGGAGGCGTGCTGTACCAGTAATACCTCTCAATTATGCCATTGTTCGGACCAGAGATCTAAGTGGTCACTTGATCCATGGAGGGGAATAATGCCTCCCAGACCGTTCATCAACTTGTTCGATCAGTGATGGAAATCTACCTCGCATCACTGTCACCAAGACTGATTCGATAAAAGTGATGCTGAATGAGAAAAATATGAGCACCATTCATTGCCTGGCAGAATCACGTAAAATGTCTACTCGAGAAGGCACCGTTCCAGCAGACCAAAAACAAATCACGAAGATCAAATGAGGACAGATGGTGAGAAGAGAAAGCCCAAGAGATCCAGCAATATGCTGACTAGCTTTTCTGAACCACCAGGGCCATCATAAGAATATAAGTGATAGGAGCAGGAGAAGACTACATGGCCCAGCCTTCCTGCTGCGCTGTTCAAAACGATCCTGGTTGATCTTGGGCTTCAAATCCATTTTCCTGCCCACTCCCTATATCCCTTAATTCTCTGAGAGACCAAAATCCTGTCTATCCCAGCCTTAAAAGTATTCAACAATGGAGAACCAACAACCCGCTGCACTAGAGATTTACAAAGATTCACAACCCTTTGAGTGAAGACATTTCTCCTCACCTCAGTCCTAAATGATTGGCTCCCCATTCTAAGAGTCTGATCTCGTGTTTTAGACTTCCCAACCAATGGAAACAATCTCTCGGTGTCTACCCTATCAAGTCTCTTCAGAATTTTATGGGTTTCAATAAGTCGCTCTCATTCTTCCAAACTCCAGAGAATATAAGCTCAATTTACCCAGCCTCTCATTACAGGACAAACCCCTGGGAGCCAATTCTCCCCCTCCCCCTGCGCACCGTGATGCCCCCATCTCCGCAGTGGGAAACCCTCCAGGCGAGCTTTGGTGCAAATTTGCCGAAGAGTGGCCGTGATGTGGTGGACTTCAAAGTGGGTCAAGTGGCTCAGGGCACAATTGAGGTACCCCCCTAAAAAATCTATTGGAAGGCCCCTGGACAATGCAAATGCAGCCACCCCTTCCTGCTACCACAGGTTGGTCACCCCTCCACAGCACACACGCATGAGTGTGACCCGACCCCCCCACAACAGAATCTCCCATCAGATCTCCCCCATCAGGCCCCCATCAGACCCCCATCAGAATCCTCGTCAGAGACCCTTACCAGAACCCACTTCAGTGACCCCCATCAGAGACCCCCGACCTGAAAGCTGAAGAGCAGTCCAGGCAGCAGAACATTTTCACTTACCCTTTCCTAACATCTGCTGCTCAGACAAAGTCTTTAAAGCAGCAGTTGTTGCAAGTGTCAGAGGCTTCATTGAAAGCCAAGTGCACTTCAAAGGGCTTGAAATCCATTGACAGGCTTTAAAATACAAATCTTCCATTCAATTCCACACGGCAATACATTGAACTATCCAGTGATTGACAATTTTATTGGTCTAAACGGCTGCTTCGGGGGTTTGTTTATTTATCTTTCCCTTCACCTTGAATGCATCTTAGTTACCCTGCTTTGATGCTGACCACAAAGTTAATAAACACTCTTGCTATGATTGATGCCTTTGCACCATATGAAAAAGAGCTAAGCGCTTTCTGTTGTGAAAAAGTAGTGGAAGCATCGGTTCAGGTGGAGTCCATCCCAATAGAAGAGCTCACTCTTCCTTCATTACTGATGACAGTGCCCCATGAAGCATAACCCTTTCTTCCTAAATCACATTGAGCCATGCATTTAATCCTCTAATCTATTTGACCCAATGGCAATTGCTGCGTGGCTCCGGTAATAATCCAGCACAGATTACTTTTGAAGTTCTGCATTTTAATTTGGACTCTGACTCTTCAAATTCTCTGAGCAGAACATTATTTCTGGTTTGACCTATGTTGGTAGTTTGCAAATGGACCCTGACAACTCAAAGGATCATAGAATGCCTACAGTGCTGAAGGAGGTTATTCAGCCCATCGGGCCTGTATCATAGGAAAGGCTTCTTACCCACAGCTACTACACTCCTCAACGACTCTCCCTTGGACTGATCTATTCCCTGTAAGAACACTATTCACAATGCCCTATGCTGCTCTTGCTCATGTATTTGCTTTGTTTGGCTCTTGTTCTGCACTCTAACCAATCACTATTTGCTGATGTACTATTTGTCAATGTATTCTGTCGATTATTCTTTTTGTCTACTTTGTACGAACTGTGTACGGTCCCTTGGCCGCAGAAAAATACTTTTCACTGCACTTTGGTACATCTTACAATAAATCAATCAAACAATTATTCAATCACACTAGGCCTTGGAAAGAGCATCATACTTCAGCCCATGCCTCCACTCTATCTCTGTATTCGGAATAAAGTAAATGAGTTGGTGGCACAAATCATCGTAAATGACTATGATTTAGTGGCCATTACTGAAACATGGTTAAAGGATGGTCACGACTGGGAGTTAAATATCCGAGGGTATCAAACAATTCGGAAGGACAGAGTGGATGGTAAGGGAGGTGGTGTTGCTCTGTTATTTAAGGATGACATCCGGGCAATAGTAAGGGATGACATCGGTGCTATGGAGGATAAGGTTGAATCCATTTGGGTGGAAATCAGGAATAGTAAGGCGAAAAAGTTACTGATAGGAGTAGTCTATCGGCCACCAAATAGTAACGAGATGGTGGGGCAGGCAATAAACAAAGAAATAACTGATGCATGTAGAAATGGTACAGGAGTTATCATGGGGGATTTTAATCTACATGTCGATTGGTTAAACCAGGTTGGTCAAGGCAACCATGAGGAGGAGTTTATAGAATGTATCCGCGATAGTTTCCTAGAACAGTATGTAATGGAACCTACGAGGGAACAAGCGGTCCTAGATCTTGTCCTGTGTAATGAGACAGGATTGATTCATGATCTCATAGTTAGGGATCCTCTTGGAAGGAGCGATCACAATATGGTGGAATTTAAAATACAGATGGAGGGTGAGAAAGTAAAATCAAATACTAGTGTTTTGTGTTTAAACAAAGGAGATTACAAGGGGATGAGAGAAGAACTAGCTAAGGTAGACTGGGAGCTAAGACTTTATGGTGGAACAGTTGAGGAACAGTGGAGAACCTTCCAAGCGATTTTTCACAGTGCTCAGCAAAGGTTTATACCAACAAAAAGGAAGGACGGAAGAAAGAGGGAAAATCGACCGTGGATATCTAAGGAAATAAGGGAGAGTATCAAATTGAAGGAAAAAGCATATAAAGTGGTAAAGATTGCTGGGAGATTAGAGGACTGGGAAATCTTTAGGGGGCAACAGAAAGCTACTAAAAAAGCTATAAAGAAGAGTAAGATAGAGTATGAGAGTAAACTTGCTCAGAATATAAAACAGACAGTAAATGTTTTTACAAATATATAAGACAAAAAAGAGTGGCTAAGGTAAATATTGGTCCTTTAGAGAATGAGAAGGGAGTTTTAATAATGGGAAATGAGGAAATGGCTGAGGAACTGAACAGGGTTTTTGGGTCGGTCTTCACAGTGGAAGACACAGATAACATGCCAGCGACTGATAGAAATGAGGCTATGACAGGTGAGGACCTTGAGAGGATTGTTATCACTAAGGAGGGAGTGATGGGCAAGCTAATGGGGCTAAAGGTAGACAAGTCTCCTGGCCCTGATGGAATGCATCCCAGAGTGCTAAAAGAGATGGCTAGGGAAATTGCAGATGCACTAGTGATAATTTACCGAAATTCACTAGACTCTGGGGTGGTCCCGGTGGATTGGAAATTAGCAAACGTGACGCCACTGTTTAAAAAAGGAGGTAGGCAGAAAGCAGGAAATTATAGGCCAGTGAGTTTAACTTCGGTAATAGGGAAGATGCTGGAATCTATCATCAAGGAAGAAATTGCGAGGCATCTGGATAGAAATTGTCCCATTGGGCAGACGCAGCATGGGTTCGTAAAAGGCAGGTCATGCCTAACTAATTTAGTGGAATTTTTTGAGGACATTACCAGTGCAGTAGATAACGGGGAGCCGATGGATGTGGTATATCTGGATTTCCAGAAAGCCTTTGACAAGGTGCCACACAAAAGGTTGCTGCATAAGATAAAGATGCATGGCATTAAGGGTAAAGTAGTAGCATGGATAGAGGATTGGTTAATTAATAGAAAGCAAAGAGTTGGGATAAATGGGTGTTTCTCTGGTTGGCAATCAGTAGCTAGTGGTGTCCCTCAGGGATCCGTGTTGGGCCCACAATTGTTCACAATTTACATTGATGATTTGGAGTTGGGGACCAAGGGCAATGTGTCCAAGTTTGCAGATGACACTAAGATGAGTGGTAAAGCGAAAAGTGCAGAGGATACTGGAAGTCTGCAGAGGGATTTGGATAGGTTAAGTGAATGGGCTCGGGTCTGGCAGATGGAATACAATGTTGACAAATGTGAGGTTATCCATTTTGGTAGGAATAACAGCAAACGGGATTATTATTTAAACGATAAAATATTAAAGCATGCCGCTGTTCAGAGAGACTTGGGTGTGCTAGTGCATGAGTCACAGAAGGTTGGTTTACAAGTGCAACAGGTGATTAAGAAGGCAAATGGAATTTTGTCCTTCATTGCTAGAGGGATGGAGTTTAAGACTAGGGAGGTTATGTTGCAATTGTATAAGGTGTTAGTGCGGCCACACCTGGAGTATTGTGTTCAGTTTTGGTCTCCTTACTTGAGAAAGGACGTACTGGCACTGGAGGGTGTGCAGAGGAGATTCACTAGGTTAATCCCAGAGCTGAAGGGGTTGGATTATGAGGAGAGGTTGAGTAGACTGGGACTGTACTCGTTGGAATTTAGAAGGATGAGGGGGGATCTTATAGAAACATTTAAAATTATGAAGGGAATAGATAGGATCGATGCGGGCAGGTTGTTTCCACTGGCGGGTGACAGCAGAACTAGGGGGCATAGCCTCAAAATAAGGGGAAGTAGATTTAGGACTGAGTTTAGGAGGAACTTCTTCACCTAAAGGGTTGTGAATCTATGGAATTCCTTGCCCAGTGAAGCAGTTGAGGCTCCTTCATTACATGTTTTTAAGGTAAAGATAGATAGTTTTTTGAAGAATAAAGGGATTAAGGGTTATGGTGTTCGGGCCGGAAAGTGGAGCTGAGTCCACAAAAGATCAGCCATGATCTAATTGAATGGCGGAGCAGGCTCGAGGGGCCAGATGGCCTACTCCTGCTCCTAGTTCTTATGTTCTTATGTTCTTATGTAACCTAGTAACCCCACGTAAACTTTTTGGGCACTAAGGGGCTATTTAGCAATGGCAATCCACTTAACCTATACATCTTTGAGCTGGGAGGAAACTGGAGCACCGGAGGGAACCCACACAGACACGGGGAAAAAATGCAAACTCCATACAGATAGTCACCCGAGGCCGGAATTGAACCAGGGTCGCTGGAGGTGTGAGGCAGCAGTGTTAACCACTGTCCCACCATGCCACCCCTGAATCCCTCTCCCTCCCTCTCCATGTTCCAATCCAGCAATGAGGATCACTACTTCAATACACCTCTCTCCACCCATTGTCCCATGGTACCATGGTCAGTCCACGTAATCACATTGCAGTCCTTCTCTCATCCAGACAGGTAGCAAGTACCTCGGACATGTTGAATAAATTAAGGGAATGAGATGCTTCCATTAGTACATGCTGGGTCCACACATCTCACTGAACCTTGATTATCTCTAAAACTCTCCAAACCAAAAGAGAGTGACCGCCTGGTGGAATAAAATATCTAGGTAACGTACCTCCTCCCTGATGCGTACCAGTGCCAATAGCTCTGCTTCTAGCTTAAAAACTCTGAAGCAAAGTTCTCACACTCTCTCACTGTTAATTACCCCGTTCCTCGCTCACTCTCTCACTGTTAATGATCCCGCTCCTCTCACACTCTCACTTTTAATAACCCCGCTCCTCTCACACTCTCTCACTGTTAATAACCCCGCTCCTCTCACACTCTCTCAGTGTTAATAATCCTGTTCCTCTCACACTCTCTCACTGTTAATAACCCCGCTCCTCTCACACTCTCTCAGTGTTAATAATCCTGTTCCTCTCACACTCTCTCACTGTTAATGACCCCGCTCCTCTCACACTCTCTCACCGTTAATAACCCCGTTCTTCTCACACTCTCTCACTGTTAATAAACCCTCCCCTCTCACACTCTCTCACTGTTATTAACCCTGCTCCTCTCACACTCTCTCACTGTTAATAACCCTGCTCCTCTCACACTCTCTCACTGTTAATAACCCGCACCTCTCACATTCTCTCACTGTTAATAACCCCGCTCCTCTCACACTCTCTCACTGTTAATAACCCCGCTCCTCTCACACTCTCTCAGTGTTAATAATCCTGTTCCTTTCACATTCTCTCACTGTTAATGACCCTGCTCCTCTCACACTCTCTCACTGTTAATAACCCCGCTCCTCTCACACTCTCTCAGTATTAATAATCCTGTTCCTTTCACATTCTCTCACTGTTAATGACCCTGCTCCTCTCACACTCTTCCACTATTACTAATCCTGTTCCTCTCACACTCTTTCACTGTTAATAGCCCCGTTCCCCTCACTCTCACTGTTAATAATCCTCTTCCTGTCATGGTCTCTCACTGTTAATGATAACGTTCCTCTTAGAGTCTCTCACTATTAATAACCCCGCTCCTCTCATACTCTCTCACTGTTAATAACCCCACTCCTCTCACACTCTCTCACTGTTAAGGATCCCGCTCCTCTCACACTCTCACTGTTAACGGCCCCATTTCTCTCACACTCTCTCACTGTTCATAAACCTGCTCATCTCACACTCTCTCACTGTTCATTACCCTGTTCCTCTCACACTCTCTCACTGTTAATAACCCCGCACCTCTCACACTCTCTCACTGTTAATAACCCTGCTCCTCTCACACTCGCTCACTGTTAATAATCCTGCTCGTCTCACACTATTTCACTGTTAATTATACTGTTCCTCTCACACTCTCTCACTGTTAAGGATCCCCCTCCTCTCACACTCTCACTGTTAACGGCCCCGTTCCTCTCACACTCTGTGTTAATAACCCCGCTCCTCTCACACTCTCTCACTGTTAATGACCCCGATCTTCTCACTCTCTCAGTGTTAATAATCCTGATCCTCTCACACTCTCTCACTGTTAATAACCCCGCTCCTCTCACACTCTCTCACTGTTAATAACCCCGCTCCTCTCACACTCTCTCATCGTTCTTCTCACACTCTCACTGTTACTAGACCCTCCCCTCTCACACTCTCTCACTGTTAATTACCTCTCCCCCTCATACTCTCTCACTGTTAATAACCCCGCTCCTCTCACATGCTCTCAGTATTAATAATCCCGTTCCTCTCACACTCTCTCACTGTTAATAACCTCGCACCTCTCACACTCTCTCACTGTTAATAATCCTGTTCCTCTCACACTCTCTCACTGTTAATGACCCCAATCTTCTCACTCTCTCAGTGTTAATAATCCTGATCCTCTCACACTCTCTCACTGTTAATAACCCCGTTCTTCTCACACTCTCTCACTGTTAATAAACCCTCCCCTCTCACACTCTCTCACTGTTAATAACCCCGCTCCTCTCACACTCTCTCACTGTTAATAAACCCTCCCCTCTCACACTCTCTCACTGTTAATAATCCTGTTCCTCTCACACTCTATCACTGTTAATGATACCGTTCCTCTCACACTCTATCACTGTTAATGATACCGTTCCTCTCACACTCTCTCACTGTTAATGACCCCACTCCTCTCACACTCTCTCTCTGTTAATAATCCTCTTCCTGTCATGGTCTCTCACTGTTAATGATAACGTTCCTCTTACTCTCTCTCACTATTAATAACCCTGCTCCTCTCACACTCTCTCAATGCTAATGATACCATTGCTCTCATACTCTCTCACTGTTAAGGATCCCGCTCCTCTCACACTCTCACTGTTAACAACCCCGCTCCTCTCACACTCTCTCACTGTTAATAACCCCACTCCTCTCACACTCTCTCAGTGTTAATAACCCTGCTCCTCTCACACTCTCTCACTGTTAATAACCCTGCTCCTCTCACACTCTCTCACTGTTAATAAACCCTCCCCTCTCACACTCTCTGTGTTAATAACCCTGCTCCTCTCACACTCTCTCAATGCTAATGATACCATTGCTCTCACACTCTCTCACTGTTAATGACCCCATTCCTCTCACACTCTCTCAGAGTTAAGGATTCGGCTCCTCTCACACTCTCACTGTTAACAGCCCCGTTCCTCTCACGCTCTCACTGTTAACGGCCCCGTTCCTCTCACACTCTGTCAGTGTTAATAATCCTGTTCCTCTCACACTCTCTCAGAGTTAAGGATCCCGCTCCTCTCACACTCTCTCACTGTTAACAGCCCCGTTCCTCTCACGCTCTGTCAGTGTTAATAATCCTGTTCCTCTCACACTCTCTCACTGTTAAGGATCCCGCTCCTCTCACACTCTCTCACTTCATAACCACCCTCCTCTCACACTCTCTCACTGTTCATTACCCTGTTCCTCTCACAGTCTCTCACTGTTCATTACCCCGCTCCTCTCACACTCTCTCACTGTTAATGATCCTGCTCCTCTCACACTATTTCACTGTTAATGATACTGTTCCTCTCACACTCTCTCACTATTAATGGTACCGTTCCTCTCACACTCTCTTACTGTTAATAATCCTGTTCCTCTCACACTCTCTCACTGTTAATAATCCTGCTCCTCTCACACTCTCTCACTGTTAATGACCCCGATCCTCTCACACTCTCTCACTGTTAATAACCCTGCTCCTCTCACACTCTCTCACCGTTAATAACCCCGTTCTTCTCACTCTCTCACTGTTAATAAACCCTCCCCTCTCACACTCTCTCACTGTTAATAACCCTGCTCCTCTCACACTCTCTCACTGTTAATAACCCCGCTCCTCTCACACCCTCTCACTGTTAATAACCCTGTTCCTCTCACACTCTCTCACTGTTAATAACCCCGCACCTCTCACACTCTCTCACTTCCAGGTCGAGAGTGACGCATCAGAAGTAGCTCTGGCGGCCACCTTGAACCAAGCGGGCAGACCCGTGGCCTTCTTCTCCAGAACCCTCCAGGCTTCTGAACTCTGCCACTCCTCAGTGGAAAAGGAAGCCCAGGCCATAGTCGAAGCTGTGCGACATTGGAGGCACTATTTGGCCGGCAGGAAGGTTACCCTCCTCACAGACCAATGGTCAGTGGCCTTCATGTTTGATAATGCACAAAGGGGCAAGATTAAAAATGACAAGATCTTACGGTGGCGGATCGAGTTGTCCACGTACAACTGTGAGATCTTGTATCGTCCTGGGAAGCTCAATGATCCTCCTGATGCCATGTCCTGCGGTACCTGCGCCAGCGCACAGATAGACCGCCTCCGCTCCCTCCACGCGGACCTCTGCCATCCAGGGGTGACCCGTTTCTACCATTTCATAAAGGTCCTCAACCTGCCTTTCTCCATTGAGGAAGTCAGGACAGTAACCCGTGACTGCCACATCTGCACGGAGTGCAAACCGCACTTCTACCGCCCCAAGCGCGCACATCTGATCAAAGCATCTCGCCCCTTCAAACGTCTCAGAATTGACTTCAAGGGGCCCCTTCCCTCTAGCAACCGCAACATTTACTTCCTGGCGGTAATCGACGAATACTCCCGCTTCCCCTTCGCCATTCCCTGCCCCGACATGACCACATCGACCATCATTAAGGCCCTCCTCTCCATCTTCTCTCTGTTCGGCTACCCCGCATACATACATAGCGATCGGGGGTCCTCATTTATGAGCGTCGAGCTGCGTCAATTCCTGCTCAACAGGGGCATTGCCTTTTAGCAGGACGACCAGCTATAACCCTCGGGGTAACGGACAGGTCGAGCGGGAGAATGGTACCATCTGGAAGACCATACTACTGGCCCTCTGGTCCAGAGATCTCCCTATTTCCCGATGGCAAGAGGTTATCCCCGATGCCCTACATTCTATCCGCTCACACCTCTGTACCACAACAAATCAGACACCTCATGAACGTCTTCTTGTTTTCCCCAGGAAGTCGCCCTTTGGATCCCCTCTCCTGACGTGGCTGGCCGCCCCGGACCCATCTTGCTCCGGAAGCCTGTGCGGGTGCACAAGTCTGACCCGTTGGTGGAACAAGTCGAGTTACTCCACGCTAACCCGCAGTACGCGTACGTGGAGTACACTGACGTTCGGCAGGACACGGTCTCCCTCCGGGACCCTTCCCCCCCTTCACCACAGACACCCCCCCTGTTTTTTTCCCCAGCACCCCACCCAGGCCACCCCTTCCCCATCCATGGCGTCTCCACCACCAGCCCGGGTGACGGAGACAGTTCAAGGACCATCGCTCCCGGACTCCAGGACACCAGCGGAACCACCACCATCGGCTGAACCAATGTCACCAACTCCACTGCGGCGGTCTGCAAGGACGTCACGGGCAACGAAAAGGCTGATCGAGTCTATTTAATTTTCAACAACACCATGGACCTTGTATGGACAATATGTACTATTGTTAAATGTCTGGGCCAGTGGGAAGCCAAACCCTTTTTTTCCCTTCTCTGGCTACTACTCATACCACCAGTTCTCCCCCCCCCCTCGCCCCCCCCTCCCAGCTCTCGTTGATACCCCCCCCACCCCCCGGCTTCTTTCTCCGCAAGGGGTGAATGTGGTGGTATGATTAACATAGCTGCCTGCCATTGGTCAGAACACTGGCTTACCATTGGCCCTGGTCGGTCATGTGCCTCTCGACCAATTGGTTGAGACCAGTCATGTGATGGCTCCCCGATTGGTCGAGAGGCTGAGTTAACCCCGCCTCCAGGGCGAGGAATAAATACCCAGCACGGCCTGCGGTCAGCCATTTACTGTAGTCGACCGCAGGGCTAACATCTAGCTTATTAAAGCCTACTTATGTACAGCAACTCGTCTCGCGTTCAATTGATGGTTCATCACCCCTCTCACACTCTCTCACTGTTAATAAACCCTCCCATCTCACACTCTCTCACTGTTAATAAACCCTCCCCTCTCACGCTCTCTCACTGTTAATAAACCCTTCCCTCTCACACTCTCTCACTGTTAATAAACCCTCCCCTCTCACTCTCTCTCACTGTTAATAAACCCTCCCCTCTCACACTCTCTCTCTGTTAATAACCCCGCTCCTCTCACACTGTCTCACTGTTAATGGCCCTGTTCCTCTCACACTCTCTCACTGTTAATGATCCCGCTCCTTTCACACTCTCTCACTGTTCATGACCCCACTCCTCTAACACTCTCTCAGTGTTAATAACCCTGTTCCTCTCACAATCTCCCACTGTTAATGACCCCGCTCCTCTCATACTCTCTCACTGTTAATAAACCCTCCCCTCTCACACTCTCTCACTGTTAATAATCCTGCTCCTCTCACACTCTCTCACTGTTAATAACCCTGTTCCTCTCACAATCTCTCACTGTTAATGACCCCGCTCCTCTCACACTCTCTCACTGTTAATGACCCCACTCCTCTCACACTCTCTCACTGTTAATAAACCCTCCCCTCTCACACTCTCTCACTGTTAATGATACAGCTCCTCATGTACTCTCTTGCTGTTCTGTAGACATCACGAGACCAGAGTCAAACATAACAAAATCCTCTTCAGGTTCAGGATTTTGTTTCTATTGTTATGGATGACAATTCCATCCGTCAACACAGGAAAGAGCATTTTAAGAACCATGGGGCATAGGAACAGGGGTAGGCCATTCCGTCCCTCGAGCCTGTCTCGCCATTTAATGAGATCATGCCTGATCTGTGACCTGACTCCATATACCTGCCTTTGGCCCATATCCCTTGATATCTTCACTTATCAAAAATTTATCTATCTCAGATTCAAAATTAACAACTGTTTTTACTTGAACTGTTGTTTGTGGGAGAGATTTCCAATTTTGAACACTCCTCAACTGAGAATCCACCGTAGCAGTCGATACTCTCCATATTATCTGACAACCCTGTGGTAGAATCCATCGTTGAGCCACCATCGATGCGAGAGCTGCAACAAGCATTTGGATTGATCAAAAACAACAAAGATATCAGCCCCTATGGTACCCTAACTATGGTCTTTAAAGCTGGCAGATGCTTGCTCAAATCAAGACTCCATGTATTCGCCTAATGGATTTGGGAGGAAAAGAACTCCCTCCCCCAATTTCAGAAGTGCAAGAATTGTAACTATCTTCACGAAGGTAGATAAATGATGCTGTGGAAACTAGGAAATATTTCCCTCTTGTCCATAGAAAGATAAATCCTGACATACATTCTCCTGATTCGCCTACTTCCTGTGGCTGAGGAAGTTCTCCCAGAGACATAGAGTGACTTTAAAACTTCCAACGGAATCTCTGACATGGTTGTTGTTGCTAGATGAATTCAAAAGAACTGTCAAAAACAAAACCAGGAACTCTTCATTGCTTTCATCAACCTGACAAAAGCATTTTACTCAGTATATTGTGAGGTTCTGTGCACCATGCTCTAAGGATTCTGATGTCCAAGAAATGCGATAACAATCCTATAATTGCTTCATGATGCATGTCTGTAACTGTCTTGAGTGGAAGATCTGAAATAGATGCCTTCAAAATCTGGACTGGTGTCAAGCAAGGCTGTGTGATAGCCCAAGTACTATTCCAATATTGATGAGGTGAGTATTCACCTCATCAAACATCAACTTCCCTCCTATATCAGTGTTAAAACCCATCCAAATAGAAAGGTCTTTAACCTCAGTGGCCTCCGTGCCAAAACCTAGCTGATCATCATGGACATACAAGATCTACCGCTTGCAGAGAACTGCAGTCCCATTGTCTAATCTGCACTAGACTTGCGGTCTCTTCCATTCTGTATACAAGTAACTTGGCCTATCCTTGAATCTGGCCAAACCAAAGCTCATCTGGACAACCAAGTATTTCACCTCCCATATATGTTGAAGGAGAGACTTTGGAATATGCTGAGCACTTCCCATACATTGTCTGCCACCTCTCTCAAAAGGTCGCCATTGATGAAGAGTTCTAACACCGGGTCAGCTGCATCAGCTCAGCGTTGTGCAAACTACAGCAGCGATAGTTTGACAACAAAGACCTCCATACATTAACAAATGTCCTAGTGTACAGAGCAATTATCATCACTACACTCCTGTACTGCAGTGATATCAGTAATGTGTATCACTGACACATACGTGTGTGAGAGAAGTTCCATCAGCAATGCCTCGAATGCATCCCCTGGATTTGATGGTTAAACCATTTCCTCCACTAGCCCATTTTGAAAAATATATGTTCTTTTCATGAGTCGTGGGCTTCTCTGATGAGGGCAGCATTTGTTGCCCATCCCTAAATGTTGTTGAAAAGCCCTCTTGAACTACTGCAGTCCACAATGTTGTTAGGGAGAGAGTTCCAGGGTTTTGACCAGCTACAATGAAGGAATTACAATATATTTCCAAGTCAGGATGGAAGGAGTGGATTTAAAATGGAACACACCCAAGACAGGTGGGCCACAAAATGCAGGTTCTCTGATTCATTTCACTCACAGCCAGTCAGGGACAGACATATATTGCAAACCCACCACGATTGAAAATGTAATCACTATTACCAACCAAGCACAGATGAGCGGGGGAGACTTATTTGATCCATCGCAGATCTCGGTACTGCACAGGCGCTCTGGAGGCATGCACACATTCAGTACGACATTACACATGCCGCATGTGGTCAAGCATCTTTGCAGTGAGGAGCATCAGTGTGGAATCAGGGGGAGACCCAAACCACAGTGCCTGCTGGGAGCACAGTGGCAGTTGGCACCCAGCATTTCGGAGTTTGAATCAGAGAGCACGTGTCACGTGGGCAGAGTTGGAATTTGAAGGGCGCACTTGTAAATTTTAACCCATGGTGGCAGGAACCAGGATCACAGGCGTTTAACCACCTCTTCCTTTTCCCCACTCCTTCACGTCCCACCCCTCTCCTTCATCACCTCTCATTCCCCCTCCTTCACCCATTCATTCTCCCTCCTTCACCTATTCATGCCCCCCTCCTTCACCCATTCATTCCCCCTCCTTCACCCATTCATTCTCCCTCCTTCACCCATTCATTCTCCCTCCTTCACCCATTCATGCCCCCCTCCTTCACCCATTCATGCCCCCTCCTTCACCCATTCATGCCCCCTCCTTCACCCATTCATTCTCCCTCCTTCACCCATTCATGCCCCCCTCCTTCACCCATTCATTCTCCCTCCTTCACCCATTCATGCCCCTCCTTCACCCATTCATCCCCCCTCTTTTACCCATTCATGTCCCCTCCTTCACCCTTCATGCCCCCTCTTTCACCCATTCATGCCCCCTCCTTCACCCATTCATTCTCCCTCCTTCACCCATTCATGCCCCCCTCCTTCACCCATTCATGCCCCCTCCTTCACCCATTCATGCCCCCTCCTTCACCCATTCATGCCCCTTCTTCACCCATTCACCCCCCCTCCTTCACCCATTCATGCCTCCTCCTTCACCCATTCATCCCCCCTCCTTCACCCATTCATGCCTCTTCCTTCATCATTCCCATTCCCCAGTAGGAAATGCTGATTACGTGGAAGAGGGTGTGTATGAGTGTGTATGTGTGTGTATGTATGTATATGTGTGTGTGTGTTATTTGTTTATATCCAGGCAGTGGATATAAACAGCGAGCTAACCCTGACAATGGCCTCCACTCAGGGAGACGCTCCCTGGCAGTTGGCTATTGGAAGTTTTCAAGGGAAGCCTCCATCACAGTAGGATATGGCATATAGGAGTGCACCACCAGCTCAGCTAGACAGAGAGGAACATTCTGCATGTAAATCTGTCACCCTAGCAAGCAAAGTCAGTCCACATTAGGCCTGCATTCCCTCAGAAAGAACAATAAAGGTGTTCAGCTTTAAGATTAATGTCCTTTCTTCCTTTGTGATATCGCAAACTGGAGCAAATTAAGGCAATGGCCTCCATTATAGAATTTACGCACCAGAGCTGTGACCTCTATAGGCTTTCCTACCTAATGAATATTTTATAAGGATCAATACGTTGTTCATGTTAAACCAAGTTCTCTATGAATATGGAGGTTTCTTTCGACCCTAGAAGTTCTGTCAGTCATTTCATTAATCCTATTTGAAACATAACCACGATACCGAAAATTAGCTATGTTTATTATGAAATGCTGATAATTGGTCAGAAATAAGGGGTATGTTACTTTATTCAGTAGGTAGCATTACAGGAAAATATAGTTCAGGACACAGGCAAAAATTCTTCCTTACTCAACATGTTGGGAAGTAATGGATTTGATCAGTAACAACATTCCTGAGGTGAAATCCAATTTCCATGTAGAAACTGTAGAAACTCACAACACAGAATGAATCTACTTGGTGTATCATTGTCACCACACGGGCTCTTCGAAAGAACTATCCACATCGCCCTATTTCCCATACTTCTCCATTTTTATAAATTTCAGATGTAAAACGTTTGATGGATTATTTGTCCTAACAACTCCTCACTTTATATAAATTGTCATTATATCATCATATTTTATTGGTTGAGAAAACTATTACTGTAGGCCACTTGTAGCTGCTGTAAGAATGGGTTCAATTTTGAGGTACAAAAGAAATTTCAAAATGGTGACTGGGGTATGCTGGTTGATGGGAATACGTTATAGAGAAGAATAAGGTTATTTACATAAAAAGTCATAAGGTGGCATCAAAAGGGCAGCACGGTGGAGCAGTGGTTAGCATTGCTGCCTACGGCGCTGAGGACCCGGGTTCGAATCCCGGCCCTGGGACATTGTCTGTGTGGAGTTTGCACGTTCTCCCCATGTCTGCGTGGGTTTCACCCCCACAACCTAAAGATATGCAGGATAGGCGGATTGGCCACACTAAATTGCCCCTTAATTGGAAAAAATAATTGGGTACTCTAAATTTAAAAAAAAGAAAAAAAAAAGGTGGCATCAAAAATAAATATTTCATAAATCATAAAATATTGGCAAGGTGGCATATCTCGTTAACTAAAGCCATAATTGAATTCCAAAAATGCATTATAAAAATAATCGATCAGGTGGCATTCCCATGGTAAAACTTTGTTTTGTTTGCGATCAGAAAAGTCACAGTGGTCCTTTGAAAGATTTAGCATGGTGGTGAGGATTGAGGAGTAGGATATAGCTGAAATGTAAAGAAATATGTTTTGTATTCATTTTCACTATTGAAGATGATGTAGCGGTAGTTACTAATGCTTTAGATATTGACTCCATGAATGTCAATATATAAATGGCCTCAGCGAGGGATGGGGGTAGAAAGTATGTGCGAGGGATTGGGGGAAGAGAGAGTGTATGAGGGAGGGGGAGAGAGAGTATGTGCGAGGGTTGGGGGGAAGAGAGAGTGTGTGCGAGGGGTGAGGGAAGAGACGGTGTGTGAGGGAGGAGGAATAGAGTGTGTCCGAGGGGTGGGAGAGAGAGTGTGTGGGAGGTACTGAAGATCGATCAAGCTGCTGGACCTGATAACATTTAACCTGGAATGCTGGAGAAAATCAGAGAGATACTATGCAAGCCATTAATTTAGCTGACTAATGATAATTCTTTGAAATCTGGACTAATTTGAATTGACTGGAGAAAGGGTTTGATGCATGAATGCTTTCACACATGTGTCAAGCCCCATTAGTTGATATATGGATCGGAACATACGAACAAGAGTCGGCCATTCAGCCCTGTGAGCTTCTTCTGCCATTATGGCTGATCTGCATCTGAGCTCTGTTTACTCAGTTTTGTTTGAAATTTTCTTAGTAAAGCTCCGTAACCCACGTTTTTAAAAGGCTTGAACTACATGATTGAATTGTTGCATAAATAATTTCTAGCAATGCTAAAGACTAATGGTTGAATGATTCATGGTTCAAAATAAAGTGTCAACAGGCACTAATGTTTTTTACTTAAAATGTATAGTTTTACTGACGCTAAGGGACTCGAATGACGAATTCTAAGGAACAAAATGTAATAGAAGATATCAAAATTATATGGCCAACACATTTTCTTCGATCTCCTGCATCTCAAAATTTCCAACTACACCATTGCTGATGCGAGTGTTGGTGAAGAGAGGAGGGAAGAGATAGTGAGTTTAAGGGGAGGTGGGAGAGAGTGCGCGTGAGAGGTGGGGGGAAAATACTGTATTTGTGAGGGGTGGGGGGAAGAGAGAGTGTGTGAGGGAGAGGGGACAGAGAGTATGTGTGAGGGGTGTGGGGAAAAGAGTTTGTGCGAGGGGTGGTGGGGAAGAAAGTATGTGCAGATGTGGGGGAGAATAGAGAGTGTGTGAATCGAGAGTATTGTCCATGTTTGGGCCAAAGCTGTAATGAGGTCAGAAGCTGAGCGGCCCTGGAAGAACCCAAACTGAGTGTCAGTGAGAAGTGTTGGTGACACCTTCCATCACTTTGCTGATGATTGAGAATAAACTGGTGGGGCAGTAATTATTAGGGCTGTATTTGTCCTGCTTTTGTGGACAGGATCTACCTGGACAATGTTCCACATTTCCAGGTAGATGCCAGAGTTGCAACTGCACTGGAACAGCTTGGCCAGAGGTTCAGCTAGTTCAGGACCTCAAGTCTTCAGTACTGCTGGAGGAATGTTGTCAGGGCCATAGCCTTTGCAATATTGCCTTCAACCATTTCTAGACATCACTCTCGGCTCTCAACTTTCTAGAGGAGAAAAAATAAAATGCTTCAAAGCTCTCCTTGACATGTGGCAGCATTTGCATTAATGACTGGGAGGAGTTTTCTACCAGCCAGTCAAAATGGCAACAACCTGTCCATCAAGCTGCGTCACACTTTGACACACAATGTCTTCGTATGAGTTAGAGTGACAGCAGAGAAGGAAAGAAAAGTAAGCAGATTCTGCAATCCAGATTAAACTATCTGATGGGGGTGTGCTGCCCCATGTGCTAAAGGATTTGCGGATTGAGGCTCGGCCTGTTCACCCCAGAAGAACTCACTCTCTTGGTGCCACTCTCTAGTCGAAGGCCAGTCAACAAGCCTGTCCTGACTATGTCACTTCTATATTATGTCTGGAGACCCTGCTGCTCTCATATCCTGGATTATTTTACTATTATTGCAAATTCTCTTTCTACTCATTAAGTGCTGCTAACTTCCAGCCACAACAACTCCATTGCACCCAGGTCCCAGGCCTTAAATCAACCGCCTTTTATCCAAATTGTATTGCAATAACAATACCCACACTGCCCATACCAATACCATTACATTTTAGATGTTAATATGGTCACTGCAACTCCTTCCTATTTCAGTTTTCAAATAATTATGCACACTTTCATCTAATCCTTTTGATGAATCTTTCTTACTCTCGTTCACAAAATCTTTGTATTTCTTCTATTCGGTTTCCCATGGAGAATTTATTGTAAAGGATTGGAATGACATTCATCAGAGAACCTTGTGGGAATGCAGCATGAGTTTGATATATATTATGGGTTATGAAATTACATTTTCTACATCTTCAAAATGGCAGGGAACAGGGACACCAAACTGTAAGAGTAAGATGACAAAAGTGGAAAAAAGCTAACTTTGACGCTGACATTTTTTAAGATATGGCATTGACATTCTGCTTCTAAAAGTATATTGGAGAAAGTTACGGGCACTTTTATTAATAGCATTCTGTAAATATCTTAAAAAGGTCACCCTCTTATATGCAGTGTCTTAGTATTGCAATTTAATGCAGGAAAAAAGACCCCATCAAATTGAATTTGATTTATATCACAACGCATTGATACTATTATTTTTATTTAAACTTGTGATATGCTCCTTATTTTAGACCTGAGAAATTGAAGCAGCATTATTAATATCACTATAATTGACAGTGATTGAATGTATTATATAATGTCTGCGTAATTTCCAATACTGTACTCGCTGTTTTTGAAAACTTGCTTTTATTCTGGATTCACTTTAAAAATATTGTCCAGCATTCATTTTTTACACTTGATTCCGCTGGTCAGGTACAAGTGGTCCTACATTTTTTCCACCCGTATGTGATGACCTATAGCTGCTCCTATGCATGTAGGAATTTAATGCGGAGATTCCTCCAGACTTACACAACCAACAATGGTTGGGACAATGGATTCCTTTTGCCCAAGAAATGCACGGAAACCACATCACCACAAGTGGATGTAATTGCGTTGATTCGAATAGGCAGAACAATAATAATACATTATGATTACCTTTACTGTAGTCACTTAAAACAAGAGTGGGCAGTGGCTCACGGCCTATGACCGCGGGCAAAAATAATAGAAGAGAATCAAAGGAGGAGGGATTGTGAGGGATGACAAAACGGAATAGTATAGTAACAAGGTGGTTTTAAGGAAAAACTTACATAAACAGAGGAAGCTGGAAACCCAGAGGGAATAAGGAATAATGGCATGTTAATTGTATAAAGAGACTATAAAGAGAGACCTTTCACTCCCAGATAACCCTGAAGAGGGAGTGGTGTCCATTGGTGTATTTGATGCCTTCTGCAACCAATGGGCACTCCAGGGCTATGGTGCATCATCAGCCCTGGGAACACCATTTTGATTTCATTTGTTCAGCTCCCTTCTAAAGTTTTGTTTTCTTAATAAAGGTGAAAGGAGTCAGATGAGTAACACAAAGAAGAAGTTTATTTGTAGTAAGTAGTATTTACAGAGGGGCCCAGTTGAACCTCACTGGGTCCCCTCTCTCTGTCGGTCCGTTTCTATCTGGCCAATCTTAGGTACAACATGGTATCAGCCCGTAGTTAGCGGCTACTCCTCCAGCCACACGGGAAAAACAATCAACTCATCCCTGTCTGTCCCCTGCAAGTTTTAACACCTCTCCTCCCACCCAAAATCCAAAGACCGCCACAGGGAACGATGAGGATGATGAAGACAAGGAGCAGGTGAAGAAGAAGTTAAAACCACTGACGACGAGGAAGGAACAGAAGAAGCTGGTGCAGCCCCAGTGGGCAGGTGAAGCAGATGCTTTACCCTTGGTAAAAAAAATTCTACAGATGCTGCCAGACTTGCTGAGATTTTCCAGTATTTTCTCTTTCTTTACCCTTGGTACATGGTTTCCCCGTCGTGAGGCCGGATCAGTCAGAATTTAACCAACCGGAGAATGCTGCTTGCAGCTGGACCGCCTGGGTGGAGAACCCTCCAAAGGTGGGAGAATGACCATGTCTGAGTCAGAGATGCAAGCGGTATGTGTCTCCATACCAGAATCAGATAACCAGACATCAGTCATTTTGGTATCACGAGAAGAAGAAATGAAATGAAAATGAAATGAAATGAAATGAAAATGGCTTATTGTCAGAAGTAGGCTTCAAATGAAGTTACTGTGAAAAGCCCCTAATCGCCACATTCCGACGCCTGTTTGGGGAGGCTGGTACGGGAATTGAACCAGCCTGTTGGCCAGCCTTGTTCTGCTTTAAAAGCCAGCTTTTTAGCCCTGTGCTAAACCAGCCCCTATGACATAACTGGGTGCTCAGACTGTGGAACTGGAGTAACCGGTAGGCCCAGCGTGGAGTTCCCCTGAGGAGCCATCCGAGCGACAGGGCGGACTGGGCTAGAGATGCCCCTAGGAGCCTCGGGAGTGGAAGAATGCCGGGCATAAAGGTAATCTAGGTAATGCTTCATGAGCTTACCTCGAACACGGATTTGGTATGAAACGGGACTGGAATGATGAACCTCAACCTCTGGAAGTCAGTGAGGACCTTCACCAAAGATGCATGCGTTGATCACTACGTCAGGTGCAAGGCGGGGTAGAAGAAGATGCCTAGTGCGGCACACTTTTCCGCCGAGCAACAAACCCATCCAAGTCCGGAGTCAGCGGCCCATCAACATTTCGGCCGGGTCTAACCCGTTACAGCATGAGGCGTAGCCCTAGACGAGAAGAGAAAGCATGCCAGACTGATACCATCGAACCTGTGGTTTGTTTCTTCAGGCCCCGCTTCACCATCGTATAGCACATTCCACCAATCCATTTGACACCGAGTGATAAGGCGCGGTGCAAACATACCATTTGCCTTCGCGAAGGCAGCAAACCTCTCACTAGTAATCAAGGCCGTTGGCCGTAACATGCACCTCCGGTAGTTCAGCCATTCAGTGGTTACACAGGAGGTGATGAGTACCATTTTGTGCCTCTCCAGTCACTTTGAGTGTGCATCAACCAAGATGAGAAACACGGGCCTAAAATCAGCCAAGCAAAACCCACAAGAAGGCAGGCCTCGGGACTTCCAGGCTACTCCTGGTGTGCAGTGGCACCGCTGCCAAAAGCTTCTGATGAGCTTGACGCATTGGGTAGCACTGGGTCATCAGCTCAATGTCCACATCGATGCCTGGCAACCATACCTAACTCCTGGCCAGCATTTTTATTTGGGAGACACCCGGATGTGCAACATGAAGGTCTTTCAGAACCAATGTCTGATGTTTCACAGGGATGATAGCTCTTGTGCCCCACAAGAGGACCATCAGCTCCGACATTTTGATAGAAAAAGCCTTAACTCCAATGGAAGCTGCCACCGGACATGCATGGGCGATGTTCGAAAGAATACTGGTATGCAGCCAAAAGTAGAGCCCAACTCTGGATCTGGGCTAATGCAATCGGCAGTACTGCCTTATCTTGGCCAAACAGGTCAACCAGTGGCTTATGATCTGAAATTGTGAAAAATGGCAACTGCAAATTTATTGATGAAAATATTTGACTCCTAGCACAACTGCCACGCCTTTCTTTTCTACAGGCACATAGTTACGCCTTACAGCCATCAACGTCCTGGAGGCAAAAACTAGCGGGCAGTCGTGACCATCTGCCATGCGGTGGGAAAGAATGGTGCTGATGCACTGCAGCGATGCGTCGCATGTCAAATATAGTGGCTTAGCTGCGACAAAATGAGTCAGTTCTCTGAACAAAACCAACATCCACTTCACCAAATGAAAGACAGTTTCCTGTTCATTGCCTCAAACTGAGGTTCGGCATTTCTGCTGAAGAGAGCTAGGATTGTCGCCAATTTCGGTATAAAACGGCGACAATTATTTATCAGGGCCAAGAAAGAGCAAAGCACCCTAGCATCACACGGTGCATGGGGCATCTTCATTGGCTGAACTTTGTCAGCGACAGGTTGGAGGCGATCCTGGTCAGCCAACCTGGTACCCTAAATATACCACCTCCTTCACAGTGAAGACGCACTTCACCGTACGCGGACAGATGATTTACTCTGAAAACCGCTGAAGCACCGCTTCAAGGCTTTTCAGGTGTTCTGCCTCCATTGCCCCCATGAATAACACATCATCAAGATAAACAGGAACGCACGAGTGACATTTTAATATACCTTCCATAACCCATTGAAACAGGGCACATGCTGAAGAGAGGCCAATCGGACGTCAGGTGTACCCTTATAAGCCATTATGACTTTTGATTGTAACGTATTTTCTCGAGGCCTTGTGCAGTTTAAATTGTAAATGCCAGCGTAGCGTAGAGATCTTCAATTCGAGGGAGCGGGTATCAGTCCAAACATGAAGTCATATTGACGTTATTTGGTCAGCCAACATGAAATTTTGGCAACCCATTATTCAACATCCAGCAACTCACCTGTGGATCGACCCCCACTTTGAAAAACACTGTATTAGATAGTCATCCATCTAATCTTTAAACTGCCTCGATATCATTGACTTCACTTGAAGCGAACAAAGTCAGCAATATTCAATAGTCACATGTCCTAGTATTTTTTTACTGGACTCTACATTGTTTAATCTGTCTTCGTACTTTGTAATCTATTGTGTGTGTGAACTTTGAGTGCATGGTGGGATTTTCCGCTTCCCTCGTAGTGTGTTTCGCAGTGGTGTGGTGGCCTACCATTGGCTGGTGGTGGGATCTCACAGTGCCGCCGTTGTCAATGGGGTTTCCCGTTTTGTGCAATGCCTGTCACCAGGGAATCCACGGCGCGAGTTCAGCGTCAGCGAGACCGGAAGATCCCATCGGTGGGAAAGGCCAGAAAATTATTGACATTGCTGTGGTCAAACGAGGAGTGGGAAACAAGGGAAGCCATTCGTTCCTCCACTCCTGGTCGTAACAATAAAGATTTGGAGTAATTTAGACAGGAGGTGACAAATATATGGGAGGGTTTCATAGCTCTTGGCTGTGGTTGAGATCGAAATGGGAGATTTTTCTGAAGGAAATAAAATGAGGTGAGGAGCTCATTTCAGAATGAAACAACCTAGAACAGAAGTTATATGAGGGATGGGCTCAGTGCGATGAGTACAGAATGCTATGGCATGACAGATGGTAAGTGCTGAGCTGCCCAGTGCCTAATGGGAAATTTAAGTCGTTGCCAGATTGGTTTTGCAATCTCTGTATTATGAAGAGGTTTTCCAAAATCAGGAACAAACTTCTCAGACCAATTGTTATTTTTTAGTAAATGTTTTTATTGGTTTTTTTTGAGCAAGGCATAATTACCATTATGTACACAGAATAAGAAACACATATATATATATACACACATTTAGAGGAGAAGGGCACACCCTAACATAAAAAAAAATACAATAACATATGCAATGGAATAACTGGTGGGGTATTGTGCACCAGCTCGACAGCCCCCTCCCTCCCAGTCCATCTCTCCCCTCCATGCCCCGGCTATCTTCTCCCGACTCCCGACCATTTTCCCCTGATTCTTGGCCACCCGGCTATTCTTCCTCTTGTTCGTTGGCCACAAACAGGTCCCGGAACAGTTGCATGAATGGCTCCCACGTTCTGTGGAAGCCGTCGTCTGACCCTTGGATGGCGAATTTGATTTTCTCCATTTGGAGAGATTCTGAGAGGTCGGACAGCCAGTCTGCAGCTCTGGGTGGTGCTGCTGACCGCCAGCCAAACAGGATTCTACGGCGGGCGATCAGGGAGGCAAAGGCAAGGGCATCCGCCCTCCTCCCCAGGAATAGATCTGGCTGGTCTGAGACCCCGAAGACCGCCACTATCGGGCATGGCTCCACCCTCACCCCCACCACTTTGGACATAGCCTCGAAGAAGGCTGTCCAGTACTCCACAAGTCTGGGGCAAGACCAGAACATGTGGGCGTGGTTGGCCGGGCCTCTTTGGCACCGTTCACATCTGTCCTCCACCTCCGGGAAGAACCTACTCATACGGGTTGTTGTTAAGTGGGCTCTATGTACCACTTTTAGTTGTGTCAGGCTGAGCCTTGCGCACGTGGCGGAGGAGTTGACCCTATGCAGACCCTAGAGTCCCCACCCTATCTCAATCCCCAGGTCCTCCTCCCATTTTTTTCTTGTTGCGTCCAGTACGGTGTCGGCCCTTTCTACCAGTCGGTCATACATGTCGCTACAGTTCCCTTTATCTAGGATGCTTGCGTCCAGTAGGTCTTCCAGTAGTGTCTGTCGTGGCGGTTGTGGGTACGTCCTTGTCTCCTTTCATAAGAAGTTTTTGAGCTGCAGATACCGTAGCTCGTTCCCCCCAGCTAGCCGAAATTTCTCTGTCAGTTTGTCCAGTGTTGCGATCCTGCCGTCCGTGTATAGGTCCCTGACTGGCAG
Source organism: Scyliorhinus canicula (assembly GCF_902713615.1). NCBI lineage: Eukaryota > Metazoa > Chordata > Chondrichthyes > Carcharhiniformes > Scyliorhinidae > Scyliorhinus > Scyliorhinus canicula. The sequence continues at coordinate 42,885,027 of NC_052161.1, forward strand.
TGTCCCTCTGTCCTGCCTCCACCTTTTGAAGGTGGCGTCAGTCAGTGCTGGTGTGAACCTATGGTTGTTGCAGATGGGAGACTTGTCCGACATTTTGGTCAGTCCAAATTGCTGCCGCAGTTGGTTCCAGGATTGGAGGGTGGCTGTCACCACTGGGCTGCTGGAGTATCTTTTGGGTGGGGATGGGACTGCTGCCATGGCGAGGGCCCGGAGGGAGGTCCCCACGCAGGAGGCCTCCTCCGCGCGCACCCACTCGGCCTCTGGCTCCTGGATCCATCCCATTATTCGCTCGGCTGTTGCCGCCCAGGGGTAGAATTGTAGGTTTGGGAGGGCTAGCCCCCCCCTGGATTTTGTTTTTTGTAGCCCCCCCCCCCCCCCCCCCCCCCCCCCACACACGATCGCCAAGATTAGTTTGTCCAGCGCTTTGACAAAGGCCTTGGGGATGTAGATCGGAATGGATCTAAACAAGAAGAGGAACCTGGGCAGTACGTTCATTTTGATCGTCTGCACTCTCCCCGCGAGGGAGAGTGGGTGTGTGTTCCATCTTTGCAGGTCCTTTTTTACTTTCTCCGTCAGACTGGTGAGGTTCCATTTGTGGATCCCGTTCCAGTCATGGGCTATTTGGATCCCCAGGTAGCGGAATTTGTGTTGGGCTTGTTTGAACGGCAGCCCCTTTAGTGCTGCACACCACCCCCCCCCCCCTCCCTTGCGGGTGTACTGGGAAGATCTCGCCTTTGCTCATGTTGAGTTTGTAGCCCGAGAAGGTTCTCAGACCAATTGTGATCATTTTATCTCAAAGTAAAACATCTATTAAAGTAAAAAAATGTTAAAAACTATACTGAAACTAAAGAACATCTTGACTCAGTTAACAGTACTTTTTAAACCTTTCTGAACAGATCTTGGCTTAAATACTTCAAAGCTAAGCCTCCCACTTTTGATGGCAACAGTCCTTACAGATTTTCTAATCTATAAAGTTCCAGTAAATTTATAACATAATGTCCTGTGGTTCTTCGAGTGTTCTGTGGGGGTTACAACAAATTGGCTCTTCAGGTCTTGCCTTCTCCAAACTTTGTCTTTGTTGAGATGGTCAATGCCACACACACCTTCAGTGTTTTCTTAAATTTGTTTCTCGCCTTTGTACTTACCCTCTATTGTTCCTTACAATCCTTTTGAAGTTAAATTTTCCAAGAATTGATGAACTGCTTTAGCTTTATGGCTATTATATTTTAAACGTAAACTTACCCTATCTTTCTCCATCTATTTACGTCCTTGCAATCTTCCAATTCCTTTTTGAGATACAATAGCCAACTTCAAACCATCTCGGTCTTTTCTTTATGTAAATTCTTATGTATTACTTCCTGGTACCCTCGGTTCATCAACATATCAAACCACTTCACATCTTTCTTATTGAGGTTGTGGAGATGCCAGCATTGGACTGGGGTGGGCACAGTAAGAAGTCTTATAAAACCAGGTTAAAGTCCAACAGGTTTGTTTTGGATCATGAGCTTTCGGAGCGAAGCTCCTTCATCAGGTGGTGTTTGACTTTTGCAGGCTCTGTCTCTAATCTCGATAAGCTTGTTTTCTATTTGTACAATATGACAGTGAGATTCCACAAACAAAAATATTAGAACTCCTTTTTCCTGACAAGAATGATAGCTGAGAATGATGATCCGCACAACAAGATGCGGCAAACATCTCTTGTTGGATGTTTCTTGCCCCTTGCCTTGACGTGCATTGTTGGAGCTGCATTTATTGGCTGGGTTTACTATGTTCTGTTAGTGAGTTATTCCGATTACTTGAGTTGACTAAGTTAGCAGCGCCCTCTCCATTCAATGTTGTTGATGTTTCAACGGTGCTGAAGTATGCGAGGTTGCGCCCCATTTTAGCAGATAATCAGCACATAGTAACCAAGGAATTAACGTGCATACAAAAATAAAATAAATATTTGTGCGACATATTTCCAATTTCAATCTTCATGTGTCTCAAACCGATGTTGAAGTTCTCTAGTTCCGACACCAACCCCCTTATTTTGTCCCTCAGTTGGACTGTCCTATCTATTTGTCTAGAAACCTTTGCAACACCATCCCATGAATTAACATTCTATGAAGTCAAAGTTATGTTCACAATTGTTGGACAAAGATCAAGAAGTCCTGCAAAAAAGACGATCCAGTCTTTCTATGAATGGTAATAGATGCTTGCAAGGTAAATGTACACATGATGAAGTATATTTTCACAAATTGCTTGCAAGAAATTTTCTATGAACATTAGTGCATGAACTAAAGAAGTCAGATAGATTTTGCTTTACAAATAATCCTGAGGCGAACAGTGCTCACCGCTATTTAGCAGCACGCTAGACAATGAGGTCAGCCATCAAATGTGCAGATAAATGCAGAAATCCAGACGTTGCTATCTGAAAGGTTCTGCTCCTCCAGAGAACGCAGGCTTGAATAGACAACATCAGCACTCAGCAGCTGACTCTGAGCTGCGTTTGGGCATGACAGGCCCAAGTTCATCCTGCACGCACCCCTTGAAGTGAAGATTGTGTCTGATGGGGCACCTTTTTCCTCTGGCTGGTGCAGTGAACCAGAAAATTTCCCAACTTGTGCTACCCACCTAAGGAGCAAAAGATCTGGCCCTTTGGAAAAGTGAAAACAAATTCAATCTCTCCCCCTTAATCATATTGTAGACAGCCTAGATGATAGGATAAAATTGCAAGGAGGTAGTAACAGACTAGGTGAATGGGCAAAATGGTGGCATTACAGCACAGGAACAGGCCCTTTGGCCCACCAAGCCTGCGCTGATCCAGATTCCTTTTTTAGACGTACTATGTATTGCTCCAACAATCTGTATCCCTCCATTCCCCGCACGTTCATGTGTCCATCAAGATATATCTTGAACGTTTCCATCATGCTTGCCTCCTCCACTTTCACTGGCAACACGCCCCAGGCACCCACCACCCTCTACATGAAAAAGTTCCACGCACATCTCCCATAAACCTTCCTCCTCTTGAACCTGTGCCCCCTTGTAAATTAGTCTTTCACCCTGGGAAAAAGCTTCTGACTATTCACCCTGAATAATCCTCTCATAATTTTGTAGACTTCAATCAGGTGTCCCCTCAGCCTTCGTTTTTCCACTGAAAACAATCCACCTTCATTCAACCTCTCAGCTTAGCTAACACCTTCCAGATCAGGCAACATCCTGGTAAATCTTCATTGCACTAACTCCAAAGCATCCTTGTCCTTCTATTAGTGTGGCGACCAGAACTGCACGCATTACTCCAAATGTGGCCTAGCTAAAGTCTTATACAACTGTAACATAACATGCCAACCCTTGTACTCAATGCCCCTTCCGAGGAAGGCAAGCATGTCGTATGCCTTCTTGACCACCTTACCCACCTACATTGCCACTTTCATGGAACTATGGACCTGAACACCCAGATTCCTCTGTATGTCAATGCTCCTAAGGTGTTCTGCCATTTACTGTATAATTCACACCTGAATTTGATCTTCCAAAATGCATCACCTCGCATTTTCCCGGATTGAACTCCATCTGCTATTTATCTGCCCAACTCGCCAATCTATCTATATTCTGCTGTGTTCTTAAACAGTCCCCTTCACTATCTGCAACTCCACCTATCTTAGTGTCATCTGCCAACTTGCTAATCAGACCATCTACATTTTCATCCATTTCATTTATATATATTACAAACAACAGTGGTCCCAGCACTGTGACCTGTGGAACACCTCTAGTTACAGACCCCATTCTGAAAAACTCCCTTCGACTGTTACTCTCTGTCTCCTGTTGCCAAGCCAGTTCTTTATCCATCTAGCTAGCACAGCCGAATCCCATGCAACTTTACCTTTTGTACCAGTCTGCCATGAGGGGTTTTGTCAAACGTCTTACTAAAGTCTATATAGATGACATCCAAAGCTTTTCCTTCTCCAATTAATTTTGTTACCACCTCAAAAAACTCAATCAAGTTGCTAAGACATGACCTTCCCCGCACAAAACCATGTTGCCTATCACTAACAAGTCTATTTGCTTCCAAATGTGAATAAATCCTGTCCTTCAGTATCTTCTCCAACAGTTTCCCCACCACTGACGTCAGGCTCACCGGCCTATAATTACCTGGATTATCCCTGCTTCTCTTCTGAAACAAAGGGACAACATTGGCTATTCTTCAGTCCTCTGGAGCATAGAATTACATAGATTACATAGAATTTACAGTGCAAAAGGAGGCCATTCGGCCCATCGAGTCTGCACCGGCTCTTGGAAAGAGCACCCTACCCCCTACCCAAGGTCAACACCTCCACCCTATCCCCATAACTCAGTAACCCCACCCAACACTAAGGGCAATTTTGGACACTAAGGGCAATTTATCATAGCCAATCCACCTAACCTGCACATCTTTGGACTGTGGGAGGAAACCGGAGCACCCGGAGGAAACCCACGCACACACGGGGAGGATTGGCAGACTCCGCACAGACAGCGACCCAAGCCAGAATCGAACCTGGGACCCTGGAGCTGTGAAGCGATTGTGCTGTCCACAATGCTACCGTGCTGGCCTACCTGGAAACTCGCCTGTGGTCAAAGATAATGGAAAAATATCTGTTAAGGCCCCAGCTATTACCTCTCTTGTCTCTATAGTAAGCTGGGATATGTCCCATTCGGCCCAGGGCACCTGTCTACCTTAACGCATTTTAAGATATTCAACATTTCCTCCTTCATTATGCTGACATGTCCTAGAGCCATCATTCAGCCACCGTCATGTCCCGCTCCTTGGTGAATACCGATGCAAAGCACTCATTAAGGATCTCAACCACTTCCTCTGACTCCACACATAACTTCCCTCCTTTGTCCTTGATTTGGCCTATATTTTCCATAGCTATTCTTGCTCCTTATATATGTATAAAATGCCTTGAGATTTTCCTTGACCCTACTTGCTAATGACATTTTATGACCTCTTTTAGCCCTCCTGACTCCCTGGGCGGAATTCTCTGACCACCCGCAGGGTCGGGTAATCGCTCCGCCATGGAGGAGGCGGAAGAGACCCCCTCAACCGCTCATACATCGGTGATGACGTCAGAGGCCGCTGATGCTCCGGCGCATGCGCGGACTCACGCCGACCGGCGAAGGCCTTTCGGCCAGCCCCGACGCCGGTCGACGGGGCGCCAAAGGCCGTTGGTGCCAGTCGGCAGAGCGGGAGGCACTCCGGTATGCCGGGACCCCATGCCCCGCTGGGTAGGGGAGAATCCCGGCCCCTGTTTGAGTTTGTTCCGACTTTCCCTACATTCTTCAAAAGCTTTTTCTGTTTTTAGTTGCCTCTGTATCTTATGTATGCTTCCTTTATAGAACATAGAACAGTACAGCACAGAACAGGCCCTTCGGCCCTCGATGTTGTGCCGAGCAATGATCACCCCACTCAAACCCACGTACCCATCCCATACCCATAACCCAACAACCTCCCCCACCTTAATTTTTAGGACACTACGGGCAATTTAGCATGGCCAATCCACCTAACCCGCACATCTCTGGACTGTGGGAGGAAACTGGAGCACCCGGAGGAAACCCACGCACACGGGGAGGACGTGCAGACTCCGCACAGGCAGTGACCCAGCCGGGAATCGAACCTGGGACCCTGGAGCTGTGCAGCATTTATGCTAACCACCATGCTTCCCCTGTCATCCATGGTTCCCTAATCCTGCCATTTCTCTCCTTCATTTTTGCAGGGACATGCCTGTCCTGAACTTTAATCAACTGGTCTCTAAAAATTTATCCTCAACCAGCCACTCCCAATACACATTCTCCAGCTCTTGCTAAATTCTGTTGTAGTTAGCTTTCCCCCAATTTAGCACCCTCACTCGAGGATCATGCTTGTACTTATCCATGTGTATTCGAAAATTTACGGAATTATGATAATTATTCCCAAAATGTTCCCTATTGCAACATTGGTCACCTCGAGAATTGGAGTATAAAGACACAGAAGTTATGCTACAGCTGTACAAAACCCTGGTTCGAACCCACTTGGAGTACTGGCCACCACACCTTTAGAAGGATATTTTGTCTGTGGAGGGATTGCAATGTGGGTTTATAAAAATGATAGATGGAACACAAGGGTTAAGTTACGAGGAGAGATTACACAGATTAGGTCTGTATTCACTAGAATTTAGAAGGTTAAGGGGTGATCTGACCGAAGTATTCAAGATATTAACAGGGAATGATAGGAAGAAAAATTATTTCCACTGGTTGGAGATTCTAAAACTAGGGGCATAGTCTAAAAATTAGGGCTAGACCATTCAGGAGAGATGTTCGGAAGAACTTGCTCACACAAAGGATGGTAGAGTTTGGAACTCTCTTCCACAGATAGCAGTTGAAGCGAGAACACTTGTTAATTTTAAATCTAAGGTAGTTTTTTAATGAACAAAGATATTAAGGGATATGGGCCAAAGTTCGGCCACAGATCAGCCATGACATTATTGAGTGGCTCGGTGGCACAGTGGTTAGCACTGCTGCCTCAAGCAGGGTCAAGGAAAACCCCAAGCACCAGGGACCTAAGTTCAATGTCAGCCATGGGTGACTGTCTGTGTTCTTTCCTTGTCTGTTGGGTTTCCTCCGGGTGCTTCGGTTTCCTCGTACAATCCAAAGGTGTTAGGTGGATTGCCCATGTTGAATTGCCCCTTAATGTCCAGGGATGTGCAGGTTAGGTGGAGATGGATGGGGTGGGATAGAGTGGGCCTTGTTAAGATGCTCTTTCAGAGAGTCGGTTCAGATTTAATAGGCCGAATGGCCTCTGCCTGTATTGCAGAGATTCTGGAAGCGATTCTCCGCTCCCCACGCCGGGTGGGAGAATCACAGGAGGGCCGCTCTGGCACCCCCCGCGATTCTCCAACACCCCCGCTCGGAGAATCGACGCTCGCCGTTTTTCCCGGCGATTCTCCGGCCCGGATGGGCCGAGTGGCCTGACTACCCCGACGGGTTCACGCCGGCGGCAACCACACCTGGTTGCTGCCGGCGTCAACATCGTGTGAAAGGTGAGTTTGGGGCCTGTGGGGGGGCGGAGAGTGGATTGAGCACCACAGCCGTGCTCGGGAGGGGCCCACCGATCGTCGGGCCGGCGTCTCCAAGAGACGCACTCTTTCCCCTCCGCCGCCCCGCAAGATCAAGCCGCCACGTCTTGCGGGGCAGCGGAGGGGAATACGGCAACCGCGCATGCGTAGGTTGGAGTCGGCCAACCTGCGCATGCGCGGCTGATGTCACTAAGGCGCCGCCGGCCGCGTCATAGGCCCGGCGGCTGAGCTTCACGAAAAGCCGCTCCTAGCCCCCCCGGGGGGGGAGGAATAGGGGGCGAGGAGCAGCCTCCGATGCCGTCGTGAAACACTCCGGGTTTCACGACGGCGTCGGCCGTTGCGGAGAATTCCGCCCTCTATGATTCAATTTTTAAAAAATGACAGGACAGGCTCAAGGGACTGAATGGCCTACTCCTATTCCAATGTTCCGATCTTTCTTTCCTTCACTTTATTTCACTTTCTGTCCCCAATCTGACAAATAATGCAGCGATATGGCCCTGTTTGCGCTAAAATGACTGATTGCAGGCATGATAGGAAGTTGGCCAACTTGAAAGGAGACATGAGGGGCGGGATTCTCCCGCCCCCGCCGGCTGCCGAATTCTACGGCGCTGGGGTTTTGGCGGGGGCGGCATTGTTGAGTTGTTAACAAACTAAAATACCACTCCAGGGGCAGCAGGGTAGCATGGTGGTTAGCATAAATGCTTCACAGCTCCAGGGTCCCAGGTTCGATTCCCGGCTGGGTCACTGTCTGTGTGGAGTCTGCACGTCCTCCTTGTGTGTGCGTGGGTTTCCTCCGGGTGCTCCGGTTTCCTCCCACAGTCCAAAGATGTGCGGGTTAGGTGGATTGGCCATGCTAAATTGCCCGTAGTGTCCTAATAAAAGTAAGGTTAAGGGGGGGTTGTTGGGTTACAGGTATAGGGTGGATACGTGGGTTTGAGTAGGGTGATCATGGCTCGGCACAACATTGAGGGCCGAAGGGCCTGTTCTGTGCTGTACTGTTCTATGTTCTATTAGTGAGGCTAGCTTTCAATTCCAGATTTTATTAGCTGAATTTAATTCCACCAGCTACCCTGGTGAGGTTGAACCCATGCCCCCAAAGCTTTAACCTGGGCCTCCGGATTAGTTCATGCAGCCGTCTCCAAAGTTGCCACCATAGACGTGCCTATGGCTAATTAGCGATGGTCGAGCTAGATTGCAATAATGAGAAATCGTCACGTGGCTTTGGTCACATCTTCTATCACCATACACAACCTCATGTTCAGTTGTTCGACACTCCCTCCTGCTTTAAAATTGACCTAGCTCCTTTTCATCATCAAGTCCACACTACTAATTCAGCAGATCCAACATTTGTTTTCCAAGATCAATTCTATTCTTGCCACATTCAATTTGACGACTGACCCATTGCCACACTTCTCCCTCCACAGGTATTTTATCAGCTTCACTTCTGATCCTCTCAAAATTCCTGCCTCAGCAACATTCCCCACTGCAGCCATGTCCCTGCTTCAACCCTGGACACTGTCATTCACTCTTATCTTCCTTTGACTCTCTGCTACTCAATAGCTGAGTGCTGCGCTTCTGTCTCAAAGAAATCTGCACATTCCTACTGGTAGATGTCCAGCTGAATAAGACCATAAGGAACATCGCAGGCGTAACCAGGTCAACACCCACCCAGCAAATGTCTCATCTGAAGCAGTTTGGCTGGGGATCTGTGGAATGACCTGTAGCACAACGCTAACAATACAGCACTCGGTTGATGATCTCACATAGAAAATACCAGGCTTCTAGGGCAGCACAGTGGTGCAGTGGACAGCATTGCTGCCTCACGGCACCGAGGACCCAGGTTCGATCCTGGCTCTGGGTCACTGTCCGTGTGGAGTTTGCACATTCTCCCCGTGTTGCGTGGGTTTCGCCCCCACAACCCAAAGATGTGCAGGGTAGGTGGATTGGCCACACTAAATTGCCCCTTAATTGAAAAAAATGAATTGGGTACTCTAAATTTATTTTAAAAAAGAGAAAATACCAGGCTTCAACCTCCCAAGGAGTGAATGGGTCAAACCGAACAGACCCTGCCGTAATAACCTCTTCCAATTGGGACACCGTGATCTACCCCTGTGTAACTGTGGCAAAGTGCATGGTGCATATAATCGTCAAGGGTCCCGTCCTGTGCTTCAGCAACGGTCTCACAGCCCTCCAACAAGCTGATGAGGAGGCTGCCAACTGGATGTAGAATCTCATATTTGGCATCTAGCTGTTCATCAGGCATTCGATAGTAGAAGGACATCTCCCTTTAATCAAAAAATAAAAACTCAGATACTTACTTACAATTTACAAAGCCAAAAACTAAGTAGGTGATTTAAAAATTCACCGTGTTTGTTAAGCACAAACAATATCTTACACAGCAAAATGCAAGTGAGAGCAGCAGAAAGAAGACTGAGGTCATAAATATTAAGGATGAATTGTCCCTCCTCCCATCTGTGTTTTCTGAGGCTGCGAGCCATTCGCTGGCTGCAGGGTTCTCCGCTCCCACTGTTGTCAGTGGGAATTCCCAAGGTGGGAAGCAACCTTGCGCCAATGGGAAACCGCGGGCAGGGTTGCCCTGCTGGCAGGACCAGAGAATCCCACACCAGTAAACAGCAGCAGAATACCAGCCTAAATATTTTCAACATAAAATGATATAGAAAAAAAATTGAAATAATTAGGGAAATGCAGATTATTTAAATTATTTTGTTTAATGTTTTAAAAATCTGTTTAATTTTTTATGAAACCTGGGAGATCAATTACCAATGAAAATAGCTCTAATAAATTGCATGTGACACATGAAAGGTCACTATAGATGACAGGAAATATTCCACGAGGTGACTGGACTACATTACCCACAGTAATGATGGTTTAATTATCAGAAAATATTTTGTTCCTTGGTCACTTACAGATTCCATTCATAGTATGCAAATCATCATAATGTTTGTACCATTCACTTTTGTGAAGATGTTGCTGAATCTACAGCACCGTGTGATGGAATGAGATATGTCATTACTATTGTGCTTTGCTGAGCCCCGAGAAGTCTTTAACCATATGTGCACCATTTGCTATAGGGCATTGTTTAGTCCAAAGCAACGCCCACTGTTGTTCAGTGAATGTTATTCAATGGTTGAATGAACTATTTTCACTGTGAATTTATTTTCTACAGAAAGGTTTTTTTGAGGAGAGAATTATTTACTCTTCAGCATAATATAACAAGGAGACCATCGTGATAACTAGTGCAGAGTTCAATAAAATACTTTTAAGTATGTGCTATGGTGGACATCAAACATGCAAAATAGTAAAACGTGTCAAGTCGTTGGATGAGCAATTCTTTCCTCTGAACTTAGCCCTTCCTGAGCTGCACCTTGTTTCCCCATTAATTGTGTGGTGGTTGGCCTGCTCCCAAACCTCTGCTGTGATGTTTTGTAAGATGCTAAAAGATGGCCAAGGGCAGCCTTGCAATGCTGCCTGTCTGATTGTTCATTTCTCCCTGCATGGAAATGGCTCTGCGCTGCTTTGAACATCCGATTCACATCCTGGCTTAGGTCAGGAAATCGCCATATTGATTAGGCAGAAACGTTTCTTACCCAAAATAGAAGAACCACACGCAAAATTGTGATCCTTAATAAACTCTGCCGAACAAACAATCTCTAATACTGATGTATTTTGCCACAGAATTGAAATGCACAAAACAACATTCCCAAATGTTAAATAAAAACAAAAAGTGCTGGAAAAACTCAGCAGTTCTGGCAGCATCTGTGGAGAGCGAAAGAGAGTTAACGTTTCAAGTTCAATATGACTCTTCTTCGGAACACATTTTAAATATGTAAATAAAATGAAAGAAAATATAGCACTTAAATAGCTAATAACTACAGAGATTATTTTAAATTACAAAATACAAATGATACGTCAAACATTACTGTATGATCATACTATGTCTGTGTTACTGATTTGGCCACTTAAAAAAAATTCGATAAGTAAAACCATAACAGGACTTATATTTATTGACGGCTGTAACCCTACTGTACACTCGTTGCCTCAATTTCAGTGTAATGCATAAACCAGATGTTTGACATAGCTGCACCTTCTCATAGCTTCAGCCTTCAGTGAATGTTTTACAACTGCTCAATAGCAGTGTTTCCCATTCAAGACAGGAAGCTGAGGTAATCGTGAAACATGAGGACCAAGCTGGACCCTTAACTCACATGCACGGCAGCTGGTGCTGTCTTCCTCTAGCACCTCTGGCACAGACCTGCTTCTGAGGATGACTGATACCAAAAGAGATGCATGAATTCAGTCAGTGATAAGAGCTTCCCCATTCATTTAATCCAATAAGAAATAATTCATCGCACAATGGGAAGCATTTGAAAAACAGAGCCGTGACTAGGGAGATTAACCCCTCCAAAACAAGGGTTGACAACTGATTTGGTGCAACACTTTAAAACGTAGCTGTGAGCTGATTTGGCATATACTGAGTAGTAATGTGATTTCATTAAGGCTAAGAAACTGTAAGAAGTGTTAATTTGTTCCAGAAGATAACGTTATTAAATTCGTATGTTGTGGGGTTTCAGACAATCGACCATGAATTATTTATGAGCATGCATGGGGTATTCACACATTTCCCAAACATTGTTCAATTGCTTCGGATGAGTTTCTTGTTGGTGCTAAGTCAGGTAATCAAACGAGTTAAAACATAACATTCATGCAGTGCTGTAATAAATTACATACCTTATTGTATTTCACATGTATTTATTTCCAATGTTTCACGATTCATCGACTCGTAATAAACAGTTCCAACATTGTCTTATTTGCATGCTTATAGGATTCAAACATAAAAGGCTTCATGTTAGAATAAGGGAGAGAGCATGAAGTAAAAATGAAGAAGTCGGGCTCTAATCATTACCATTTAATAACAATTTAGTGTGCACCCCTTTTAAGAATGGACACAGTACTGTTTTTGAAATGTAAATTATGCTGTTAGAGTGCAGGGCTCAAATGGGAATTAACGGACACTCATTAACCGGTAAGCTGTTATTTATTTTATTTATTTTGTTTATTAGGTGACATGTAATACTGATATCCAGAGGGAATCACTAGAAGGACAGATGTTTTGCAAGTTTGACCTTGGTTGTTGTACATATCTATTATTTGCTTTGAATTCCAGCAACATATTTTTTTTCTGATACTGATATTTTGTTGGTGTTGAGTTGGATACCAGGCTCCTGAATGCTTTTTTTCTGTAGTTTATGGCTCAGTCTCATAAGTAAACAAACACTTTATTCACAAAAAGCATTATTTTGTACAACTGTTCTTACTATCCTGCACAGGCATAGTAATACAATAAGTTGCTGGCAGCCATTTTGTGTCAATTCTGCGAGACTGTGCTATGTTTTTCAACGCCAATCATCTCACATCCTTTCACGTGGATAAAAAAATAAACTTTATGAAACAAAATATTGTAATTCAAGCTCAATGCATTTCCTAGAGGGCTCTTGCCTCGAGGCAGACTATTTTAACTTGCTCACTGTGTGAGCATGCGAGCAGTGTTTCTTTATGAGATGTTGGTGCCAATTTGCTCTCTCCTCATCTGGCAGGAGGCACGATTATTGCTGGTTGAGCAAAACTAAGTATTTTCTTCATTTAAAGTGAGCTTCACTGCTGTGAGGTCTCAAGGGCTGAGCAACACCCCACTCCACCAGCCCTCCCGCCACCCCCCAAACCCAACACAGGTCCTCTGAGTTGAGCTGAGCTAAACTAGGCAGGTTCCATTTAGCAGTCAATCCAATTCTTTCAGGAATCAAATAAGAACAAAGAACAAAGAAAAGTACAGCACAGGAACAGGCCCTTCGGCCTTCCAAGCCTGTGCCAACCATGCTGCCCGTCGAAACTAAAATCTTATACACTTCCGGGGTCTGTATTCCTCTATTCCCATCCTATTCTTGTATTTGTCAAGATGCCCCTTAAACGTCACTATCATTCACTGCTTCCACCACTTCCTCTGGCAGCGAGTTCCAGGCACCCACTACCCTATGTGTAAAAAACTTGCCTCGTACATCTCCTCTAAACCTTGCCCCTCGCACCTTAAATCTATGCCCCCCAGTAATTGACCCCTCCACCCTCGGAAAAAGTCTCTGACTATCCACTCTGCCTATGCCCCTCATAATTTTGTAGATCTCTATCAGGTCGCCCCTCACCTCCATCATTCCAGTGAGAACAAACCTAGTTTATGCAACCATTCCTCATAGCTAAACAAACCGAGTTTTATTCAACCTCTCATCATAGCTAATGTTGAATTCAGATCTGGAAACTGACCTCCATTTTGTTTTAAAGCTAATTTGCATTGCATTTGTTTAAAATTCAAGGACCTTTGACAAGATTGTCTAAAGGTAGGGCGGGACCTTCTGGCTGTTCACACGGGTGGGATATTCTGGTCCAGCTGAAGGCTGGCACCTGCAGCAGCTTCCCCAACAGTGGGATGGGCGGGCCACGGAAAACTGCATTGAAGTCGGCAGGTCTGGCAGATCCTGCTGGTAGCCAATGGTGAGCTGCTTCCACTGCTGGAAAATCCAACCACTTGGATGCCATCTATCAGCCGTGCCCAGCTGGAACCCGGCAAGACGTGGCCGGGATATCCCGGGAGCATCCTCTCTTAATTTTCCCAAAGGCCGCTGCACCTCATAAGATCTAACTAGTTCTCACGAGATATTGCAAGCTCTGAGTGAGACCCAGTCTTGCATGGCTAAGTGAGTTTAAGAACTCAATTAATGGTGCTGCCACTGGATCCAACTGACACCGGGGATCTACACGCCTCTCCAGGCATAAGCCTGGCACTGCCAGGGTACCTAGGTAGCTACGTCACACCACCAGGCTGACGGGGAACTGCCAGGGTGCCAGGTAGGCTTTTTGCCCACCCAGGGGTACCCTGCCCATGTAAGTTGAGGTGTGGGGAGGGCCCGAACTACCCCCAACAGGTGAGTTGGGGCATTCAGGGGGTTTCCGGGAGTTGTGTCGTTGGTTTGAGAGATCGAGATGATATTTTAAAATGACGCGCCAGTCTCTTCCTGCATGGAGAAGCTCCATTTACCAGGGCTCCTCAGTGCAGGAAATCATGCTGAGTGTGACCTCGGGGGGTGTTCCCTGCCAGGGCACTGAAAAAAAGAGTGTCATTAGGTAGCGCGGTCGTTCCTGGTGCGTGTGTGCTGCCCCGATTCCAGGACGCGATTCAGAATCGGCGCCATTGGGGCCGGCGTGGTCGGCGCAGCGCCGGTCGGGGTATGTGATCACTCTCCGACCCGGGCCATCACGGGCCGGCCCGCCGATTCTCCATCATCAAAAAGCCGGTTCCGCCAGCGCTTTTCTAACATCCTCTGAGCCGGCGGGACCGCGACCTTGAAGGGTCCGGGGGTGGCCTGTGGGGGAGGGGGGGGGGGGTCTGACCCTGGGGCGGGCGTCCGTAGTGGCCTGGCCCGCGATCAGGGCCCACCAATCGGTGGGCCGGCCTCTCTGTTCCCCGGCCTCCTTTCCTCCACGCCGGCTTCTGTAGCCCAGCTCCATTTGGCGTCGGGGCCACCGTGGGGAAGAAGGCCACTGTGCATGCGCTAATTGGCGTCGGCCCAACCGCCTCCGCGGACCCCGTGGCGCTGGGTTCAGGCCCAGATCGGCAGCTGGAATGGCGTGGGCCGCAGAATGGGGTCCCGGAACGGGCGCCAACGCCGGAGTAAAACACTTCCATTTTTACGGTGGTGTCGGTATTTAGCCGCCCAATGGGTCAATGGCTGCCGCGGCCGATGACGCAGCCACGCATGCGCAGGTTGGACAACGCCAACCCGCGCATGCACAGTTGGCGTCTTTCTCCTCAGCCGCCCGGCAAGACGTGGCTATTGATCTTGCTGGGCAGCGGAGGGGAAAGAGTGCGTCCGTTTTGGACGCTGGCCCGACGATCGGTGGGCACCGATCGCGGGCCTGTCCCCTCCCGAGCACAGTCGTGGTGCTCCCGTGCCAATCGGGCCTCTAGATGTCCCAAACGGGCATCTGGCGCCTGTTTCACGATGGCAGAAAGCAGGTGTGTTTGCTGCCGTGTTGAAACGGGCGTGAAGGCCAGGCCGCTCGGCCCATCGGCCTTGGGGAATCGCCGCTCGCTGTAAAAAACGGCGAGCGGCGATTCGTGGCATGGTTCTGGCGTGGGGGGGAGAGAATAGCGGGAGGGTGTGAAAAAAGTCAGGAGGCCCTCCCGCTATTCTCCCAACCGGCGTGGGGGGCGGAGAATCGCGCCCTCTGAATTCTCCCTCTGTGTACCCGAGCAGACGTCAGAATGTGGCGACGAGGGGATTTTCATAGTAACTTCATTGCAGTGTCAATGTAAGCCTACTTGTGACAATCATAAGGATTATTATTATTATTATCTCCTCTTTTTAAACCCAATCTCGGCGGGCTTCTTCTATACAATCATGGAATCTTACAGCACAGAATAAGGACATTCATTCCACCATGCTCTTCGACATAGCTGTCCAAAATTAGTCAGACACCCCTTCCTTTTCCCCAAAATACTGCAAGGTGCTCCTCAAATTGAGGTGACAAATTGACTTTTGAAAGTTCTCATGGAACCTCTTTCCATTGCTCTGTCAGTTCGTGCATTCCAGAATAACCCTCTGTGTGATCTCCTTTTGCCTCATTTCCTCTCTTGTTATTTCTCCAATGATTTTAAATCTACTTCTAGTTACTGATCCACTTGCCGGAGGAAGCATGGCTGGGATTTTTCAGCATGCATATATGGAAGAAGTTGATTAAAGCCCTCCGCTCTTACCTCTGTTAATACAGTGCGATTTTGCACCAGGCAGTCAATTAATGGGCAGCAGGCAGGCTTACTGGCTACTCCGAAGGCGGACCAGAAGGCAGCAGATACAAACTCCCTTGAAGAGGAAGGAAGTAATGACGGCCAGTTGAAAGGGCCACATGCACTTGAATCTTGATTTAAAGAAAGGCCTGCAAGAACCTGGCAGCCTGCAGTTCCATCAGCAAAAGTCCAGAAACCAACAACCTCCCCAAAATTCCAGCATCATTCTGAAATGTCATTGTTGTCGTGCCTCTACTCCTGGTCAGCATTGCCAGAGTTTTTAAACAACACAGGCAACAAGCTAACACAGTCCTATAAAACTTTTAATCAATGCCAGCAGCAGACCTCTGGACAAAACTTCCCCCTCCCCCACAGCACCCAAGACACCCCCTGACAGCCCCGAGCTCCCCCCCCCCCCCCCCCCCCCCCACCCTCCAGAGCGCTGGCCAGCGGGCTCTATCCCCTTGGAACCCCTGGTGTTAAGTGGATATAATCATGTTCATCTCTATCCTGCCTGTCAGAGGTCATGGTGTCTGGTTCCTGTTTTTAAAAAATGGCAGTAATTCGCACAAGCATGACATCACGCCTGGTCGGCCAGAAGATTTAATGAGGGCTGAAGATGTGACGTTAACCACAATAAGTATAATATAATAGATTCAAATTCACGTAACCTTGCCCTTTCTGGGCGTCAACATGATAGCGTCATCAGGGAGGGCCCAGGAAGATCATGTTCTGAAATCTCACCGGCACAAAGACTGTTTTTTGTTTCTCGCGAGATTTAGCAGTCATTACAGAATTTGCGCCCATACTAATGAGCCTGCTAAATCCCATCGCTATGCCTTTGTGTAGTTTCTACTTACTGCACCAAAGTATAATTACATCTGACAAAAGTGCTTTTCGTTTCTAATGCTGCAGTTTACAAACTTTGGCACTTCAAGCCAGTAATCAATGCCAAATGTTTCTCTAATATTTGTTTCACATTACTTCTATCATGTTTTTATCAAAAATGACACAATAAACAAACAATATCAGAGTTCTTGTGAAATCTATAAAGCAATGATGAACAGTTTGGTTTTGTTGATTTATGTCAACAAAACTGAAAGTTTTCGCTGGTCTGTTTCCAAAGAGTTTGCTCGTACATAATTGACCCCACTAATATTTGGAATCGATGAACCACATCACTTCCACAAGTGTGTCAAGTATTGCATGAAAAATGGCATCAGGACATTATTTTATTCTGGCCAAATGCAGCCAAAAGTGAAAAGGGAAATGCATGAAAGAGAATGATTTGGAATGGAGGGAATGACTGTGTGAACTGGAACTCAATCTCGTAATAAGAGGCAACTTCAGAATATACTCATACTGCACTCACCCGAGGGCAGCTCTCAGGATTAGCCTGACTTGATTGCCAAAAGCCATTTTTATCTGAACATAATGCTTGTTTCACAACCTTACATGTCAAAATACGTTCATGTTGTAAGAATATGGCTACTCAGAATTGAAATAGTTAAAAAACTATGTGCTGTGAGTTGTGCTATTGAATGTCCCCGGAGAGCTGTGCATGTTTGGTTGGTGTTACTATAACTGACAAAGTTCTACAGACTGCGTCTGGTGGTACATTCCAATGTAATACAGGAGATGGCCAAGCAGGGGGTCCAGGAAAAGGCTAGACGGGGTCACTTCCCTGCTGCAAACAGAAACATTCGATGGTACCAAACAAATTTAACTGCTATAATTTCTTCGTTCATAATTTTCCCATAAATGTCAAGTAAATGTTGCACGACGAAACAATTTGAGCCAATTTTAAAGTTATTAGAGAAATCAGTTATTAAGATAACGTTATCAAGATCCAAGCCCCTCCCTCAGCCAAATTAAAGCTCTAAACATGGCAAAGTTACAAAAAGGAAGGTAGTTACTTTAGCTGAATAAAGCTCATTCTTAAGCACACGCAGAAATGGCTGCTTGTATAACGGTCTAGATTTAAAGGACAAATACTATTGAAGCACATGTGTTTTATACAGAACTATATGGGATTCAGCCAAACCTTCTGTTCTAATGAGGGGAACAGAATCAGGGAGGTTTTATTTTATTCAATGGCATGTACTGAGGAAAACCTCAGGAGCAGTTAGCTTTATCAGTCTTGTACTTAAAAGAGCTGCTTGTTATTACACAGGGAGCTGATTAAACTAATGGTACGCAAACTAACTCACAGAGTGGCTCCCTTATTTTTTCCTTAGAATCTTTTTTTTGTTGCAAATTTTCCATTTTGGGTGGTCTTTTCCAAGTGAAAATCATTCCAATCCCTGTTCATGTCCCAATCTCAAAGTCTTGTTTCAGTTCTTTTCCAACATTGCACCTCCTCGATATTCCGGACTGAGTTCATTCCTTCCCATTTTCCGTGTTGGTTCTGCTCCCTTCATATTTTGTGATACCATTTTTTTTTAAATGGGACGACTACCATGGCAGGTTTTGCACTTAAGATTTGTCAATGAGCAGTTACAATCCTTTACAAGATAAGATGGCAGCACGGAGCCATGAAGCCGATTGTTTTGTGAAGTGTGATTCATTAAATATCGCTATAAATTCCAATAATATTATTAATAGCAATTGTATTTGGGCGCTTTGTCAATACCACAGTACGTGAGAAATTGATACTTTGATCACTTATGTGCTCACCAAGCTGATGTGCCATTGATTGAGAGACTCGACAGAAAGCAAGTGGGAAGGCTTTTTTTTGAGGGGGGGGGGGGTCAGGTGGAAGGTGGCATGGGCGTGGTAGAACTTCTGATAATCCTGACCTTGAACAAAATTTAGCAAAAAATAAACTTATTCTTGGGGGGCCATTCAGGGGTTCCTTTTAGGGCCATTTGTTTAGGCTTCTCATCACCAAGAGAAAGTGTTCATATTCCAACTATTTCTCCTTGTAAGTGGCAATGAGGGTCCCACAATATTCAAACCCCGCCCTCCACCTTTGGGTGGGCAATCGCAGCACATTTTAAAGGTCTGCCTGAAAGATGATTCTGGTTACGTAAGGTCCTAACCTGATTTTAGCAACCGGTTGCTTGCTTTCAGGCAAGTAGCAGACAGCCAGCAGTTAAAAGCCTCCCCTCTCTTGTCTGCAATCACATACTGGGTCGTCCCTGTTCACCCACAACCGCTTTGTAATTAACTGGTAGTAATGTAGAACACTCATCTTTCTCATGAACAGAGGCAAGGCAAATGACATAGATTAATGAATATTTGAAATGAATTGCAAATACAAGCTATCACTTCTTGGACAAAATGAGTGCCACTGACCGCAGATGAACTCGAGAGTGCATCCCTGAGTATACTCTATATTAATTAAAACATATGAAAAGTATGATTCTGTCTCAATTTAGCCACTTAATCACATTAAGTTCCATTTTAAGATATTTTAGACATAAGGTAAGAAGCCGAGGTTACTTATTTGTCATAAACTTCAGATCAGTGGGTTTAAAATCACTTTGTGTTTCCACAAATAAAAATTGAAAAAAAACACAAGGAACCCAGCTAAATTTATAAACATGCTTTGAACTTGCCTCAGATAGTAAAGCTTATCTTAATTATATTCTATACTGTAAGAGCAGTTTACAATTCATAATGTTACACAGCCAGACAGTAGTAGCTGTGCATGTAGTACAGCGGAAATGTCCTCTTATTATTTCCACTTGATGGGGAGAAATCTACCGGCACATCATTTAAGATAAAGATCAGTCTCCTAATTTGAATTCCAGACCTCTAGGCTCTACTCTACTGACATCTCTTCAGCATATGTGACATTTACCAGTGATACCATTATATCATTTCAAACTCAAGAGACATGAAGGGAAGATGCAAAGACATATTAGAATACTGATTACATCAAAGGAAAAACTTTCCGATTTTGAAAATATCCTAGAACAAAAAAAATTACCCTTTGGATAATCTCTTCACTGCAAATTAATTTTGCTTCACATTAAGCCCCTATTTTGTTTAACCTTTGAAAGTGATCAAATACTATAAAAACAACTTATCACCTGCTTGTCAGTAATAGCAAATTGAACTATTTATGGGGCATCAAGATAGGTCAATAGGCACAATTTTTACCTTCACCCTCTTTGAAAAGCTTGAGAAGAAAGAGGGCAACTGTCAATCTAACAGTGTGGCAATCATTACAGGTTTGCAGTGAAGCAGAAAAATGCCGTAATGAACAGGTCCTGCAGCCTTCTATCAGTCCATTCATCCTACACTTTCAGTGCTTGAGCCTTCTGGCCTTGCTGAGCCACAAATCCCAATCCAGCTGTTTAACCCTATTACTAGTACATGATGGGCACTCCTGTCACCAGAATGGTTGCAACAGTCGGATGCGCAGAATCTATCTTTCAGACAGGTAAACCTGCAGATAATTTATTTTTATGTGTTACTGAGCCTGTTGACAGGAGTCAGGTGGCATCTATAACACAAAATGTGTTTATGAAGTGCTTACATGTACCCGAACAGTGTCTGCACCAGTCTTCATCTGAGGCTGCTAGGAATAGAAAAAAAAAGCTATTTAATTTAAGCTTCTGCTCATCTGTCCAGATAAAAGAGTGTGAATATTACTTCAGATTTAGTAGAAGTCCAATATGGCCATACATATCACTGAAGCTATTAGTGACACCTGGAATCATTCACATTAACTTAAAATCTTGCACCATAAATTTCTGGCATGAAATTTTGCCATTAAAGATTATTCTGAATTCTCATAATGAATGGCTCAATGTTTTTGATAATGAAAATATACACTTCTGAAGGACTTGCATAATATCTGACTAATGAATAAAAAAGGTATGACATTTTCAAGATTTTATTTCAGGAGTTCTCTGCAAAATCCAAAATTGTACTTATTTTGTGCTCCCCTAATGTAGAACAAAAGATGCAACATCTCATTTAGCATTCTGAGTTATTACGACTTAAAATACTTGTCATCGTTTAAATCTATTGGGATGACTGGGATATATGCAAATGGTTTCACTTTGTTGTTAATCTATTTGTACTATTTTTCGTTTCAACCTACTTTTTACTCCCTAATATACTGCGTTAAATCCGGACGGAATATGTACCAAGAATGATTTCCATAGTGAAGCTACTGACACATATATACTCGTAATTTTCTTTACTGTAAAAGGAAAGCTAATTTTCCCACATATATTTGTTATAGCCATGGCAGTCAGCACAATCTGTTCAAAGTACATTTTGCTGTCCTTCACCAAGCAGAACTGTTAGAGGAGACATTTTGCCTCTAACTCCTAATTCTCTCACCAGTTAACAAGAAGCTGCTCTTGATATTAAACCCTGCAATATGAAAGTCGAGGATCAAATATTTTTCATAGTTTTATGTGGATGGTTTTATGAAAATTGCTCAAGTCTAAAAAGTCATAGCCTCAATGTAGCCAAGGTTAAGGATAATTTATCCATGATATTTCTAATTTTATTCAGAGCCCTTTTATTACTTTGCAGGCCTTTATGACTTTAAAGAAAATGTCAGTAGAGGTAAATGACATGGTACTGAATAATCTACTCACAAGCTTGAAGGTATTCAAAAATATCTTGCATTACTTCAGCTATTTCCTACCAAAGCTCTATCTTGCTCCCAAACAATTGTTTTGCACAGAGTTTGGTTTACGTTGCTTCCACCCTCTTGTTCCCCCCCCCCCCCCACCACCCCCACTTCACCACTTCTTCTCTCTAAATGCTAATTTTTCTTTTGGCTGTGTAGCAGTGTGTTAATCTATTACAACTAATTAAAGTGTTGTAGCTGATACCATTTTACCTCTGAATTTTTTTTTTGCTCCTTGTATACAATTATTGTAGCAGGGGTAAATAAATCAATATTCCCAATCCAACTGTAAAAAACAATCAAAGAATGTACTGCTTCTCAGGGAAAACACCAAATAATATTTATTAACTCAGCTGCAATTCACTGAAGAGACTAATACCACTGAAGCATTTTCTGCAAGAGTAATAATAAACAAACGATGGAAGTGGCACATGCCAATAATTTCACCACTTTACATCCCACAGTAATTGTAGCGTTTAATGAGGAACAAAAAATATGCACTCTGTCAAATAATAAAGAACAAGCTGCATCCTGGCTAAATTAGCTTCTACACATCTATTATTTTGATGCCTTGAACAAACCCCGTGTTGTTGGAAAATATACGCCGTGCAATAGAAACCTAACGCTTTGGTCGCTGCACAAATATAGATTTTTTTTTGAGGAAGTCAACTTTTTAAAATTCTCTTTTCGCCGCAGATCTGAAGTCAGCACACATTGTCGCGTGTTCAGAAAAAAAGCATTTCTGCAGCGCAGAATGCATATGGTAGGTGAGGACGGAACCGTTCAAAGGGGATGAATTAGTTTAGATGAGAATTTCTTTTCAAAATGAGCACTTCTCAGCCACTGTAATGAAGAAGGTATAACTTGGGCCCTGATAGTAAGAGAACCAAACTGATGGATCATAATAATTAGCCGATAACAAATCTGAACTCGGGTTTAATCGGGATTACCCTCACCACAGAGCTGTTGCAGCACAAGACGATTCCAAGTGCTAAAACAATATGCACCAGAAAACTTGCTACTGCTATTTGATTCTATACAAGGTTGGGCTGAGATATTAGCACATTTGTTTATGTGTATCAAATTGTTTGCCTCACTTTCTGTCATCACATTTGATAGCCGGATGTGAGTGTTAGGTATGTGGGTTCAGCACTGAATGGGGGCCACTGAGGAGAATATGCAAGTCAAATGCACGTTCCCAATGTGAACGTTACTGCCGTGGTTTTGTAAGACACATGGCCCTCGAAGGCTTTCATGTCAGCTTGTCATGATTTAATGGCATATTTAGACATTCAAAAGAGGCTTCATTCAAATAGTTTATACAAAATCTAATGTAAGTTGCCATAGTCCCAGGTGACTAGAGGCAGCTTTCCCCTTTGAGGAGGAGAGCTGACTGGTGGTGATTTAACCTGAGGATCACCACACCTCAGGCGAGGGGCAAGGTTGAGAAGACATGCCTTCATGAATAACCTCCCAATAATTGTATAGTTTATACAAAATCTATTAATGTGATACAACACTATTCCACTTCAGTCCATTTAATGAGTCCAGCAGTGCAAATATTCACTTTTCTGAAAATAAAAATATTGTAACATAGATGTTGCAAATAGGCATAATAAAAGTTAATAAAACATAGATATAGAAGGTGGAATCTTCTGGTCTTGCCAGCAGCAGGAAGCTTGGTGGGTGGCAGAGTTTCATTTGGCATGGAGGGCAAAAAATCTGCTTCCCGATGGTGGAATGAATGGTAAGAATTCTGTTCTCGGGATGAGCTTCCACGAACAGTGTCAGGAAGCCCTTTTAGATGCATTAGCGTGCCATGCATGTCCGTTAATATAACATCTTGCCGGAATTAAGTTCTCTCTCCAAATTAAGTTCCCCTCCGGCGAGAAATTAGAACATTCACTTTTATGACTATGGCCAGAATGTTTAGGATGGCGGGGGCTTGGCTGACCCAATGTAATTTCACACCCTAACGAGTGTTGATTGGCAGAAGGCTGGGCTTCGGCCTGTCGCCAGGTGGAAGTCCGACCTTGGAGAGCTACTGGCCAATTAGATTGGTTGGCAGCTCTCCAGTCATCCCAGGAGCAGTGCTGCAGTGGCCAGAAGAGGCACTGCAACTGGCTTCCTGGAACTAAGTACCGGAAACCAGAGGAGAGATAAACGACAGAAAAGATTGATGCAGTCAAGGAAGGTGCTGGGGCCAGGCAGGTTCATGACCGCATTTAGCGAAAGGTTTGCCGGGTTGCTGACGCCAGTGCTGCTGGAGATGTTTGAGGACTATCAGACTCGAGGGATGTTGCAGACCTCTTTGGTGCAAGTGACAATCTCCTTAATATTGAATAAGGATAAAGACCCAATGGAATGTCGGTTGTACCACCCCATCTCCTTGTTGAATGCAGATGCAAAGTTGCTAGCGAAGGTATTGGCGAGGCGCATGGAGCCCTGCCTCCCAGGGATAATTTCAGAAGAAGAGACGGGATTTATCAAGGGGAGACAACCGTAGCCCAGTGTCCAGAGGCTGCTCAACGTGATTCTGTCCCCCTCTCCATTCCCTGAAATAGAGGTGACTACTTCCATGGTTGCAGAGAAGGCATTTAATAGGATGGAATGCAGCTTTGGGCAGGTTTGACCTTGGGCCTAGATATGTCTCATGAATACAGCTTTTGTTTTGAGGCCCCACTGCCAGTGTCCATACAAATGATTTAAAATCAAAATACCTCCAACTGGGAATAGGAATGAGACAGGGATGTCCATTAACTTCCCTACTATTGGCACTGGCGAGCGAACCTCTGGGGCGGGATTCTCCCGTACCCGGCGGGGCGGGGGTCCCAGCGGGACGGAGTGGCGTGAACCACTCCGGTGTCGGCCCGCCCCAAAGGTACAGAATCAGGGGCTAGGCCAGCACTGGAGTGGTTTGCGCCCCGCCGGCTGGCGCGTCGCGGAGGCTGACACGGCCGACGTGTAGGAAAGAGTGCCCCCACGTCACAGGCCCGCCCGCGGATCGGTGGGCCCTGATCGCATGCCAGGCCACCGTGGGGGCACCCCCTGGGGCCAGATCACCCTGCACCCCCCCCCCCCAAGAATCCTGGAGGCCGCCCACGCCGCCAGGTCCCGCCGGTAAGGGACCTATTCCAATTTCTGCTGGCGGGACTGGCAAAAAACAGGCGGGACTTCGGCCCATCGCAGGCCGGAAAAT
Organism: Scyliorhinus canicula; assembly: GCF_902713615.1. Classification (NCBI taxonomy): domain Eukaryota; kingdom Metazoa; phylum Chordata; class Chondrichthyes; order Carcharhiniformes; family Scyliorhinidae; genus Scyliorhinus; species Scyliorhinus canicula. The sequence goes on from NC_052161.1 coordinate 42,909,746, forward strand.
TCGGGCAGCCCCAGGGCTCATTGAGTCGCACCGGTCCCCGCCATTCTCCAAGGCGGGCGGCGTGATTCACGCTGGGCCGATTTTTGGGGGGCCTGAGAATTTGGAGGACGGTGGGGGCGGGTTTCACGCCGACCCCCGGCGATTCTCCGACCCGGCGGGGGGTGGGAGAATCCCGCCCCTGATTACTGCACTGAGGTCATCCACAAAATGGAGGGGAATAGATAGAGGGGGGGGGAGCACAGGGTGCCCTTATATGCGGGCGACTTGTGACTGTATGTGACGGACACTCTCTCCAGTGCAGAGGAGATAATGAAACTGCTCGAGAGGTTTAGCTACTTTTCGGGGTACGGATTGAACCTGGGTTAAAGCGAATGTTTTCCGATGAATCCCCAGGCAGGGGAGCAGACCTGTGGAAGTTGCTTTTTCGCCTGGCCAGGGCCAACTTCCGTTATCTGGGAGTCCGGGTGGCTCATGGCTGGGCCTCGTTACAGAAGCTAGATTTTGGGGTCCTGGTTATAGCGGTGAAGGAGGACGTGAAGAGATGGGATAGCCTTCCGCTGACTTTGGCTGGAATGATCCAATCAATTAAAATGAATATCCTACCAAGACTTTTGTTTTTGTTTCAGTGCCTTCCAGTTTTCCTTTTGAAGTCTTGTTTTTTACAAGACTCATCAAGATGATCTCATCTTTTATTTTGGCCATAGTACCCCACAGATCCAAAGGAGTTTTTTTTACAAAAGAATAGACAATCGGGGTCTTGCGTCAACCAACCTGTTATATTTTTATTGGGCGGCAAATATTGAAAAGGTATGGGGTGTCCATGTGGGGGGAGGATGGAGAGCAATGACTGTAAAGGCACCAGTTTGAGGGCATTGGTTACAGCTTCTCTTCCGTTTTCCCCAATGAAATGGACAGACAATCTGGTGGTGGTGGCCACCTTGAAAATATGGTGACAATTCTGACGGTACTTCAAACTGGGTGCTATGTCAATGTTAGCCCCAATTTCTGGGAACCATCGTTTTCTGTCGGCAGGTTTTGATTCGTCCTTCGGGGTTTGATGGAAGGAGGGGTTGGAAAGGGTTGGGGATCTATTTGTTGACGATAAGTTCCTGTGTTTTGGGGAGTGGCTGGAGAGGGATAAGTGACCAAGAGCTAACCAGTTTTGATATTACTACATACGAAACTTCATGTATAAGGAGGTTGCTTCCTTCCCTTTGCCCCCCCTTGTTGATGGACAAAGTTCTTTCAGTGGCAAGTATAGGGGAGGGAGGAGTGTCGGAGGTATATGGTCGTTTGATGTCGACGGAACAGGTCCTATTGGACAAAAAGAAAAGAAAATGGGGGGAGGAATTGTACTAGGAACTTAAGGATGGCAAGTGGAATGAGGCTCTATATAGAGTCAACTCTACCTCTTTGTGTGCTCGGCAAAGCCTGATGCAATTCAAGGTGGTGCATAGGGTACAATTGACCAGGGCCTGAATGAGTGTGTTTTTTCAGACATAGAGGATAGGTGTGAGCAGTGCTCTGGGGGTTCTGCCCATCACACACACAGGTTCTGGTCCTGCCCTGGACTCGTGAACTCTTGGATCTCCTTCTTCAGCAGCATGTCAGGAATTCTTAGGGTCCTTTTGTGACTATTTTTGGGATCACAAATTTTCCAGAGTTATTGACAGGTGCAAAGGCAGATCCTCTTGTATTTGCTTCCTTGATAGCCTATAGGTGAATCTGGCTTGGCTGGAAGTCCTCGTCCTCGTCCCCGCCCAGTGCAGCAGCTTGGCTGGCCGACCTGATGGAAATTTTACACTTCGGGAAAAAAATCAAATATCTAATGAGAGGGTCGGCTGAAAGGTTTTACTTCAGGTGGCAGCCTTTTTACTTCCTTTTTCCTTTTCAGAGAGTTGGTCACCATCAAATTTTAGTGGGGGGGGGGGAGATATTGGGGATTGGTTTTGTCTCTTTTGGGTTTGTGGGGGATGGATGAAAAGGTTGGAATATTGTTAACTGTTGTACATAGATGGTTTATTAGTGTTATTCTGAAACATTGTTAACAAAGTAATATTTGTTTTTAAATTGGAAGGGAGGGGTTGGACAGCAGGGGATTTTGTTTTGTATATTCTACGAATCTGGTTGAATATTTTATATGTTTGTAAACTGAAAATTTGAATAAAAATATATTTTTAAAATGCCTGACAAGGGCTCACATAGTTAGTCTTTCTATGCTGCCTTGGTCTCTCTATGGAGTCTTGAGGGTAGTGGGGAATGTTGAAGGTAGTGGAGCGAATCTCAAAACTATTTTGTACTATTTTTCCAGTAGCAACAATTTAAAACTTCAATATGTACAAGTGGGAGGAGAGTCTTTTTGGGTGGATAGAGTTCAAAGTCAGCGCAAGTGGTTAACTAAAATAATCGTGCGGCAACTGGATGTCAACCAACTCAGTTGTGTCCTCCTCTCTTTGGCGAAGCCTACATGGCAGCAGGCTTGCTCCTTACTCATGGCTCTCATAACAGTGAGATCCCAGCAAGCTGTGGAGCTGATGTTCATTGTGTTGTATTTGCCATCTGCTGCTGTCAGAGGCAGGGTGAAGAGTGGGAGGAAAGGGCACAGCTGGAGGGCAGAAAAAACTCAACACCAAAACTCAATCCTCCCGGATGAATGGTCATACCTGACAAGTGCTCACATGGTTAGTCTTTCTACGTTGCCACGGCAATGGTCTCACTATAAAAGTAAAAGTTACCATAGTCCCATATGACCAAAGGCTGCTTTGCCCTTTGAGGGGGAGAACTGACTGGTGAAGATTTAACATGAGGATCACCACACCTCGAAAGGGAGGCACAGTTGAGAAGGTGGGCCTTCATGAATAACTTCAGCCGATAAGGGGTCTCTCGATAGAGTCTTGAGGGTAGCGGGAGCAAACCTAATAGTGTCAATGGGAGACTGCTCTCATACGGCTCTCATCACTCTGGTCAAAGTGCAATGTCTCTATATGCAGTCATTGAACAGGATAAACACCCAGGAGTCGGGTGGGGCTGCCAGCCTAGGTGGAGGACAGATACAGAGCTTAGCAATTAGATGGTTAGCAATCTCAATGGCTGCAGGAGCAGTTCAGGAGCATGCAGGCCTATGGCAGCCGCTGAACCGTCCCCGGTAAGTGTTTAAGAAGGAGGATGTTCCGATTGCCAGCATGATGTCCCATCTGCTGGTGAGTGCTGCAACTCAAACTCCTATCTGATTTTCTTGTGCACTCGCACACTTAGACTGCTAATGAGTGTCCATTTACAGTGAATAGATGGGACACTTACCTTGGAGGAGCGTAGCAGACCATTGTACTTCTTGCACTTCTAAGCTTTTCTGTGCTGGGCCCCATGGGCCCTAATCTCCGTTGCAACCTCTGTGGCCTGCTGCTGCCATCTCAGGAAACAGTACCTCTTGGCTGGGCTATAAAAAAGTCTCCAGAAGGCGTCGCTGAACCGTGAAGGGTCACATGTTGTATTCGTCTCGAGGACATTCTCCTTCAGTGTTGAAGGAGAACCAGACTGAAGCTCCTGGCCTGCAGGAAGTGGATGGCTGCCTGGCTGCCCCTTTAAATGTAGCACCTGGACTTCTGACCACAGAAATGGCGGGATGAAGACGTCCTGCCTACTGCCCCACCATCTGCTCCACATGGATTTATATTAAGTGAGCTGACCAGTGAAAGATCTGGTAAGCAGTCCGCAACCCTCCCCAAAACAGGATTCACTCTCACGTCTGCGCCCAGCACCAAACTGAAACTTCAGAACAGAGGATTCCACCCATATAACAACTCACATAGGATATGTTACACAGACTAAATTTACCTTTTTCTTTACATTTAAAGTGCACAATTCTTGTTTTTCCAATTAAGGGGTAATTTAGCATGGCCAATCCAACGACCCAGCACATTTTTGGGTTGTGCGGATGAGACCCACAAAGACTCAGGGAGAATGTGCAAACTCCACATGGACAATCACCCGGGACTGGGATCGAACCCGGGTCGTTGGCGTCGTGAGACAGCAATGCCGCCCTTTCGCTCTTCGACCATATTTACAAACATATGTGGAATACTTTGTAAGACTTACTGCAAAAACTGAGGTATCAGAAGTAAAAAGCTGTGCTACTAATAAATTAAAAGAATCTCTTGCATGGTATGAGTTAGAAACCGATTGGATTTGAAGGTTTCTTTTAAGTCTGCTATTCGGTAATATAATTCCTTGGCACAAATCTTCAAACTATGCTCTCCAGAGCCTGGAGCTTCAACAAAAGGATCCAGGGGATCTGCAAGGCCACAGATTTCTTTTTTCATTTTTATATATTTGTTGACTGAATAATCTATGTTTTTCGCAAACATTGCACTGTATTCCTCTGGCTACCTAATGTTTGGATATTAAAACAGAGGTCAACAAGTGTGTTAATATTTAGAAGCAGATTACTATTCATAATAGTTGAAAAGCACGGTCTTAAACAAGTCACTAAGAGAGAATTTTAACAACCCTATAAGTAATACAAATGATCATGTGATTAATTCTCCTTTCGCATCATTCTCCAAACTATGGTTTGAATTTTACCAGTCCTCTTGAGACAAGCTGAGAGGCAGGATGATTAGTTAAAATGGCAACAGAAAGCATCAGGAGGGAAGTTCCCACTGCCGTGGAATATGATCAAAGGCAGGCACTGCAGTGATTCGGATGCCTGCCGACTGGAGGTGGGTGGTCAACTAATGTAATTAATTGGTCAATTGCTAACGTTGGATGACCCTGCTGGGACTTAATGAGCCCCAAAATGGCCCTTGCCACATGGTGAGTCTGCCAGTTATAGCGAGGCAGCCTGCCAGCAACTTTCTAAGGGGGACGTGGGCCTTACCTTTCCAATGACCCACTGGAGGGTTCATCCATCCAGTCACTAGTGCTGCTTGCCAGGCCCTGGAATATACCAAATCTTTCATAGGTAACTGCCTCAAAAATGGAGGACCCCTCTACATTCTGTTGAAGCCTCAACAGCGGCCACCTCTGATTGAGCCGGCAGCTCAGAGAAACCGGCGCCATCCTTAGTCAAATGATGGTCCCAGAAACAAACTCCGCATTGGCCATCACGGTTAAAATGAATCCCATGGCCTGGTCATTCGCTCACATGAGCTAGGTAGCCGTTTTCGGCTGGATCCACAATGTGCCAGTAAAACCCCAGCCCATGTGTCTATAATGTACACTAGCACACAGCAACGAGATGGAATGAATTGAACGAGACATTTTGACGATCGCTGTAAGTTAGTAGAAATTCCACAAAGACATTTAATGGCTAATTTTGCATGAATAAGAGTCCAAAAGCAAGCAATTCAAATTATTGATGGTCCAAGTCGTTTTGGAGATACCAAAGTTGGAAAGAGCAAAACAGAGAAATAAATGACAGAGTTCTGATTAAATGCTAATAAGCTTGACTTTTAAAAGCCTGACTATGGTACAAGAGAAAAAGTGCTGACTGATGTAAAGTGTTCCAGAGTTTGACACCTTGGAATATAATGTTTGAATAGGAGATGATTGTCGTGTTAGGTACACTGGTCTAACACTGGCTGCAACTCGATGCAGCTTAGATCAGAAAGATACTCCAGACCTTGCAGTTAGTTCAATCAGGTTTATTGAACTAATAGCACAGTTAGCACAGTTCTCTGTGAGTTTGACTCTCTGCTAACTTAAGTGTGGTTACTCTGTCTGACTGAACCAGACTAGCTCTTAGCCACGTGGTGGAGGTGTGAGATTGTAACAACACCCTTGCCTGACTCTCTAGATGTTCATCAGTGGAAAGAGGCGGAGTGTGAGTGCCTCGTGTCTTTTATAGTCAGATCCCACCCCTGAGTGTCCTGCCTGATTATTGGTCATGTCCCGTTCTCTGTGTCAATTAGCTGCTTGTCTGTATATCATTATGTGTGTGTCCGCATATCATGACAATGATGATGATGATTTTAATTTTCAATTTGTGGAGTGAGAAGAGCATGAAAATTGGCATCTTTAGAAACATCAATGTGAAAAACTTAAGAGGAGCACTAATAATTCTCAGAATAGAGATAGACAAGAAGGACTGTGGTGGAGCCGCAGAAAGAGGAGACTAGAAGTGAGAGAACATTTGCCTATCAAACAATTTTTTAGTTTTGCGCTGTTCAGGGAATTGAGAAAGATATTGGAACAACCAACAGCAGGTTTTACGCCTTGGAGGATTTGAGATTTATGGAATGTTTTTGAGGGAAGAGTATTTGACACAAATGAGGAAACCCAGTTTCGTAGAAGCATCGTTAAAAATACAATAGATGAGGGAGGTGATTGAGGTCAACAGAGATAGTAATGGCACATTTCTTACCATAGTTGAAGAAGTAATAAGAATAGGGACCAACCTTCCAGCAACAGGTTGGAAGGTCATCAGAGTCTTCTCTCAATGCCACTCAATGACAGAGCTTCTGAAACAGGAACATTCGCAATTATTCCTCTGGTGGGGAACACCCTTCAGACTGAGGGCCCACACCACCTGGCCTGTTTTTGTTAAAACAAATTCAGCAGACATCTGAGAGCATCTTCATTGTGAGGTGCCCTCATCTTCATCTGCTTCCCTCAGCAGCTCTCGCACCTCTCACTGAGCCTCTTACATCATGATCCTGCCTTGCTATCTTGAGAGAGAACATGGAGGTGGCTAATTAGGGGGCCACGTCATGTAAAGCTGTTCAAGGGGTCATGCTGAGGCCAGATGGGCACTCAAGACCAACACATGGCCCTGTTGTCAAGATCTGGGTGTGCATTAGAAAATCCAGCCCTATGCTTTGTCTTAGAAATATTGAAAGAAAGAAGATTTTCATTGACTTCTTGAAGGTGGAGAAGGAGGCCGAAGGCAATTTAGACATCACACTATGAGAGGACAGAACATTTTAAAGATTATAGAATTTGAGGGAAAGAGATAAATGTAAAACGGAATCATCAGAGAAATGCTGCACACAGTTGAACGATGATGGGACAAGATCACCAGGAGGACAGGATGGTTATGCAATGAATGTAAATAGACATAACTAGAGAATATCTGGGAAACCATCAGTTTTTAAAAAAAATTTAGATTACCCAATTATTTTTTCCAATTAAGGGGCAATTTAGTGTGGCCAATCCACCTACTCTGCACATTTTTGGGTTGTGGGGGCGAAACCCACGCAAACATGGGGAGAATGTGCAAACTCCACATGGACAGTGACCCAGAGCTGGGATCGAACCTGGGACCTCAGCGCCGCGAGGCAGCTGTGCTAACCACTAGGTCACCGTGCTGCCCCTGGGAAACCATCATAAGCGCACAATCTGTCAATTAATTTGGAGGTCCAAGGCAAAGTCACATTCATAGAATCATAGAATTAACAGTGCAGAAGGAGGCCATTCGGCCCATTGAGTCTGCACTGGAACTTGGAAAGAGCACCCTACTTAAGCCAACACCTCCATCCTATCCCCATAACCCCGTAGCCTCACCTAACCTTTTTGGGCAATTTAGCATGGCCAATCCACCTAACCTGCACATTTTTGGACTGTGGGAGGAAACCAGAGCACTCGGAGGAAACCCACACAGACACAGTGGGATGAACATAGTGAAAGTCATACTGAAAAGCAAGAATTATTCCACTTTTAAGCCAGTGGATAATTCAGATGTGCTTACAGTTTGCCCAGTTTTAGGAATGATTGAACTATGGACAATAGAATAGCAGTTCAAGAGGGAAAGAGAGATCACTTTGTTAAAGTCTGGATTAATAGGAATTCAAATTTTAAAGGAAATCAAGATTACTGAAAATTGGAGTTTAAAGATGGTGAGTAGGGCAGGTATAGAACCACACATGTGATGGATGGGGGGCTGATTCCAATAGATCCAGTGGTCTTATTGGAGTAAAGCAAGGAAAGAGTGGAGACATTTGACATATGGCTGGCAACAAAAGAGTAAAATGGGGCAACATAGGGAAGGCTCTTTACCAGAATTTGTGAGAGCTTTGAAACGGCAGCTGAGAGATTTAAAAAAAGGTAACATTGTTTTCAATAATATTGTGCATACAACTCTAATATTGCACTTACTGAATTTATGAAAAGCATTAAAGTTGGCACACGGTCTTTCAGATTAATCAAGGCAGGCAATATCTTTACAAACCCTCTGCATCAGATCAGGTAGGAAAAGACGAAGGTGTTAAACATCCCGGACGGGATTCTTTGATCCTGAGGCTAAGTGTTGACGCCGTCGTAAACACCGTTGCATTTTGCAGTGGTATCATGAGGCCACTAGGAGCAGCAATCCTGCGCTGCACAGGGGGCCAGCACAGCACTGGAGCACTTCACGCAGCTCCAGCTGCTGATACCGGCGTCAGAACAGCCGGTGCGAGTTCGCGCATGCACGCTACGGCCGGCTCAAATTTGCACCTGTGCGCTAGTTGCCTTCCCCGCGCCGGCCCCGACGCAACATGGCGGAGAGCTACAGGGGCCCGGCACGGAGAAACATTGGCCCAGACCAGGAGGAGCCCACCTACCGATCGGTAGGCCCCGATCACGGGCCAGGGCACCATGGAGGACCCCCCCCCCCCCCACTCCCCCGGGGTCGGATTCCCCCTGCCCCTCATCAGGCCGGCCCCCGCAACATGAACGCCGAGGTCCCGCCGGGTAGGACCACACGTGAACGTTGGTGGGACTCGGCCTAACTCGTCATGCAGTCGGCCCATCGCGCGCGGAGAATCGCCGCCGCTAGGCTAACTTCAGTTTAATTTCTGGTGCAGATGGAAAATCCAGAAGACTGAAGCCAAAAATTGGAATAATGAAATATGATACAGAATTATGAAGATCATCCAAACGTTAGCACCACTGCAGAAGGGCTGAGACCAGCTCAAAGCGACTAACGTGCACATCCGTCCTTCAGGAGCTATTTAGCAAGGCTAAATAATTTTAAAAATCCATGCAAGCTTTCTATCTTTATCATGCTGGTCACTGAGTAAGGAAAAAAAGAGAATTCGGCTCATATTTAAAGTGAGATGGCAAGCTAAAGAGAAGCGCCACACTTGGGAGAAAACTTTAAAGAAAGTAATATGTTGCATAACAAGTGGAATAGTCCTTGGGTGGGATTCTCCTTTGCCCGACACCGAAATCGGGAACGGCGATCGGGTGGAGAACACCTCCGAATGCCGTAATCGCGGCAGGCACTGGTTTGATGCCGGATCGCGATACTCCTCCCCATCCAAATCGGCGTCATAGCGATGCGGGCTGCATGTAGTTGCGACCGTGTTGGCGTCTCATTATCGGGCCCACACGCAACGCTCCGCCTCCGATGGCTGAGTTCCTGACGGAGCAGTCCATGTGTGATCTCAACAGTCGTGAAACTGGCATGGTGGCTGCGGAGTGAGAGAGACGGGGCACACGGACAGTGTCCAGCACCGCCATAGTTCGCCGATAGTCATGCCACTGGCTGGGGGGGGGGGGGGGGGGGGGGGGGGGGAGGGGGGGGGGGGGGGGGGGGGAGGGGGGGGCTTCTGCCAGGGCTCCACGGATCCCCCATTGGGGTCAGCACCTAGGCTCAGGAACAGAGAATCGTACAAAAGGCGTCAATTAAGCTTTTGTTAAGGCGCAATATTAGGGCCTGGATTTGTGTCCCTGGGTTGGCTGTGCTGTGTCAGATCTCCAAGGTAAGCAACCGTGACATTTAAAAATGTCCACCCTGAGCTCAGATTTTCAGTTGGGATATGGAGGATCGGGGTATGAGCTGAAATAGGGGTCAGGGTGGATGATCTCAGGACGAATGCAGAGACTGCCAGGTGTGGAGGTAGACTGGGCAAAGGCCTGCCTCTGCGCTCAGATACTGTTTAAATTGATCTAAAAAATAAGAGAAAAATACCCCTCCAGCCCTCACTCTTCACCACACCCACACACTCCCTATGCCCTATCCATGTCAAGTTATGTCAACACATACCCCCATACCCATCTCAATACCCACCATATCTGTGCTAACGTAGTGCCAACACATTCCAAGCAAGGCCCCCACACACCACCCTTTGTTTTTACCCCCTCCGAGCCAACTCACCTAGTATGTTTGGACACTTCCCCGACAGCTTTGACACTTCCTGGGCAGCTTGACAATTCCTTGAAAGTTCCTTAAATGTTCCTTGACAGCTCCTTGGCAGGTGGAATGTTTCATGACAGTTGGAAAGTTCCAATGAGTTTGTGCATAAAACACTTTCATCATGTTTCGTTGAAACAATCCGAAAAGGTGCCTTACTTCTCTCAAAGGGTGCCTAAAACATCTCTCATCTCCACACTCCTTTTTTGACAAATTATCTTAATTCTGTTTCCTTTGGTTATGGATCCCTTTTACAAACCGGAAACCGTTTCTCCTTATTCACATTATCCAAATCCTTCATGATTTTGAGCACCTCAATCAGGTCGTCCCTTAAGCTGCCCTGCTCTAAAAGTGTATAGCTGCAAATTCTCTAGTCTCTCCACAAAACTGGGAAGAGATTGTGAGCAGGGAAAGATCCTGGCAGAAGCAGCGATGAAAAAGCATTACCTGCTGGATCTGGCAGCTCCAGACTCTCTGTAGCTGTTTGGTCTGCTGAGCTGTGGGAAACTTGGCCCACAGCTATAAAATTCACAGTCCGAGGAACGGAACTTCAATTAAATATTACGACACACCAGCCTCTCTAAATACCTCCACATCTACCATTCTGGTGGGTTTCACATCTTTACAGATTTTACTCATCCCCCTATCCTCTCCCAGGTTGTGGAAGAGTTAAAATTCCCCCTTATATCTCTATTTCCAGGATCTGCATTTTTGTGAAGTCACGAGAAGGCCACACCGAGCTGAATCAAAGAAATGTAGGTTTATTTACAAGGCTATAATACACAGCTCCCAACCAGGTCTTAACGGTCGGTGCCGAACTGCCCAACATTATATGCGATATGGATAGAGCTTACCTCGCCCGATTAACAAGGGAGCTCGTACTCCACAAGGGACACGGGGAAGACAATCATCCCCACCCCATAAGCCTCGTGCAGTGGGTTATGACATGTATGTCTTTAAAATAGCCTTCCTAACATCTCCTGCTGCCCTCAACGACTTGTGTATGTACACTCTTGGGCCTCTGTGTCCTTGCAGCCCCCTTTAAAATGAAACATTTAGTTTATGTTGCCTCCCTTCATTCCACCTACAAAAATGGATCACTTCACACTACCCTGTGTTAAATTTAATCTGTCACACATCTGCTAATTTCACCAATCTATTTCCTCTAGAAGCCTATTACTATCCTCCTTATTATTAACTATGTGTTGAAGCTTCACGTAATTCGCAAACTTTAAAAATATGCAACACAACCACATCCAGGTCATTTATTTATCTCAGAAAATGCAGTGGTCGCAACACTGAGGACAAGGAGGACAACTCTGCATATTTCTCTGCAGTCTAAAAATCAACAACCACTCTTCACTACTCCCTGTTTTCTGTGCCTTATTTTGTATCCATGGAGCCACTGTCGTTTCAATCCCATGAGTTTCAATTTTACGAACAAGTATATTGGACGGGATTCTCTGGCCCCTCAGCCACGTGTTTCACGGCAGCTCACTGGCAGCGGGATTCTCTCTTCCAGCCACTTGTCAATGGGATTTCCCATAGAAGCAACACCACACGGCCGGGAAACTGACAGACAAAAGCGCACTACCAGCGGGAAATGGGAATCCCAACGGCCGAAGAATCCCAGCCACTTTGTCAAACAGCTTCTGATAAGTAATGTACACATAACCCTTCCTGGCTCCCCAATGTCAGATTTAGGGGGCACTCCTGGGGAGACCATCTCAGTGGTTCGCAGGTGAAGGTTTATCCAGCAATTGTCCAGAAGGGCTAACTTCCCCTGGACAATTACACCACGCTAGGAACCATGCGATAAAGCAATTTAAGTTGCTAACTCCTGTCAGTTTTACACTCTTTGTTATGGTGAAAGATATAGAAGAAATAAAAGCACTTCGAACTTCAGTGTACCTAATTTAAACACCCAGACTGAGCCCTGCACGGGACACATTCCACACCCCCAACACGCCAGGGGACCTCCCACAACCCCTTCCCCAACTAAGCATCCCAATCCGCATGGTATTTCCCACCAGCCCATGATTCCCCACCCATCCCCTCCCCTTACTGACATAACCCTCTCCACTAGCCAATTCCCGTTCACTTACCCACTCCCTGGCCTGTCATTTTCACTGGGCCCTTTAAACCAACCTGCTTTCCTGCAGCCAGTGTAGTAAAAAAGGAAGGTGACCTCCCTGAGGTGGCTGGAGTTGGACTGAGAGAACTCTTTCACTGCTAGCTCAAGCAGCTCCTGCCAGCGGAGATTTGAAAAAAAATTCCAGAGCGGGCAAGAGAACTTGAAACTCTTGTAATTTCAGCGGGCCAGGACTTTACGCTGCTGGGCAAAAGTAATGGGCCAAAATGTCACACTATACTCTCATCAACCCTCCGTTACTTCAAATAATTTGGCATGCTGGTGACTAGCAGCTAATCAAACATGATTTGCCTTTAACAAATCCATACAGACTTTCCTTTATTAACTTATATTTCTCCAAGTCTCCATTCATTTTGTCTGGTGTTGTTGTCTCGAAATGTTTCTCTACCTTGCGTGTTTGGCTACCAGAGTGCAACAATTGTAATCCTCTTCTAGCACCACTGCCATCCCATCCAGATCGAGTGACGTTTCTACTATGAAACCTGCTAACTTTTAAATACCTTCTCTTTATTTTTATTCTATTTCTCTCCCGCCATCACCTTTATTGAGACATTGGCAGTATCCCCTTTAGTGATTACAGGAGGAAGGTACTCATTTAGCTATCTCTCCTCAATAAGACACTTAACTAGTTCCATTGATTTTAGTGAACTTACTTGAGAAATAAATATCAGAGTGGCCAAAGATCTTCAAATCATAGAATACTTTAAATCCACCTAAGAGGACAGAGGGGACTGTGTGTCTCAGTGGAGACATGCTTGAGGAGCGCACTGAGCTGTTGGCATGAATTGTGTATTCAAGTCTCATAGATTTAAAGGCTTGAACTTGTAACCTTTTGATTCAGATGCACTGATGCTACCACTGTGGCACCGACCAAAGGCGACCACTAGAAATTATGTACAACTGTAAGGTTAACAATTTCTTCATTTGATTTTTCCTACCATTACCTTGCACAATTGTGTGCATGTGCAGTGTCTCTGATTGTGTTGGCTCTGGTTAAACAGCCATGGCATGTGGTTATTAATGATTTCAGGTTCTAGGTTACAGAAGCCTCAACATTGGTGGGTCAAGTTATGATGGCTTCCACAGGTTCACCCGACAACTCACCACCGAAGACGCTCAGAGTTGTTTGCAACTTGTATCATAAAAGGTTGTCACATTCTACTTGATGACTTCTCCAACACAATTTCAATTCCGCCCATATGGCATCTGTCTAATTCAATATATTCACGGTGTTATTTTAAAGAATTTAAACAAGTGCACTCTGGCAAAAGAGGGGAAAAGCTGTTGTCCTGCTGTTCGGTTTTCTCAATTTTATTAAAGACTCCTTAAGCTCTCTCTTCCTTTATTCTTGATTATTTATTGCATGAAATTATTTGTATGACCTTTAAGGAGAAGGAAAATATGAACCGGTGCTTCCTTTTTGTTTAAGTGCCTATGGGTAGTTATAGCCCGGGAGCATGCAGATGCTCACCATCTGCTTTGGGCACTCTACCATTAGAGTGGGTTTGTATACTAGTTGCCCAGCCAACAGGACCCTTGGTGATTGCAAATACTTATACTTGATGTTTGAGCTGAGTACTCCTACTGGAAGGATTTTCTGAGTCTGTTCTGCTCTTATAGATAGACATTTCATTCCCCAAGTGTTGAAGAGGCCTGAGGGAGCATAGTTACCAAACTACTTACTGCCTAGAAATAGTGATGGGGCTGCTTGTTGCTGTGAAATCTGTTCCACTTGGAAATAAAGCCACTGGGTGCAAACACTCGTCCAAAGCTGGCTAATTGAATGAGAGGAGTAAGGAACAAACCTTGCTCATAATTTTTATCAGCAGCACCCGAGACATAGGAACATATTTCACATTATTAGACTCCCTGTAACTGTGCCACAATAAGAGGGTGAATTTCATTCTGGATGGGAATGAAAAATGTGTAACAGCACACCGTTAGCCCGTTTTGCATTCCGCCCAATTCTCCTTTCAGGCAGAACGTAAAAAAGGACTGCTGATTCATTATTGCCCAATTCTGATTGGCTGCCCCAGTGGAACAGGGTTATTTGCACAGGGTTATTCGAGGTTTCAGGTCGTGTAGCTAGCAACCAAGTTTCTGCATTATATCTTCATGGTGCTTTTTTCTAATCTGTCACTTCTGGAAATGGCCTCATGTGGACTCACAAGATTAAAACTAAAAGTTGAGAGCGGACATTGCTAATGTAGGCACTACTCAGAATGCATTTTTGAGGAGCAGGGATGGAGAACAATTAGTATGCTTATTTTTTTTGTTTTTGCTATTAAGAAGGTTAATATTCTGTTGACAAGCCACCAGAAATTTTGGAAACCTGACTAATTAGAGACAGCAGAAACATGAATTGTATGATCTATGATCAGTTATAACAATTAGAATCTTGACTTGCATTTCTTTCCTTTGTTTTCTTCAGTTTCCCATCTGGCTGTTGATCGTTGTGCACAGCTTGTTCCCGCTTACGTTCAGCTTACTGATAGTTGCCATAGATGAAGTGAACCTTTATCCTGTACTCTTTCTTTGGATCTCTGATTTCTCCATTGCTTGTTGACAGACTAACATTGGCAAAGTCAGGATGGGCATTAATTTTTTTGTGTGTGAAAAACATTCAGAGGAAAAATGCACAGGTTGAAAGCTTGCTGAGAGAACATTCAAGGCAAATACTTCTAATCTACATATAAATACTGAATGCATAGAGTACAAAACCAAACCCTCAATGTATTATCCAATTCAAGCCTGCCTCCAGCCATGTCTTGGTGCTCTACCAACCCATAATACTCAATTTTAATGTAACCCATCGTCTCAGAATTTCATTCAGATCAAAGGGATAATAACAATTAACTGCAGCCTACCATCAATCTGCATCTTAATGAAGGCTCCAGGATGGAAGAAGGACACCCATTATCCTATTTAGTGTGGTAAATTAACATTGGACGTGCATGCTAATTCACTTGAATTTGACATCTGTCTGGAATACTAAATATTTCAAATTCCCACTGAACTCACCAACTTTGCTGGAACTCGACATTTTTTTGAATCAACTCAGAGCCCCAAACGCATTCAAGATTTACGGCAGTAATTTGCGTGCAGCCAGCAAAATCAGTTCTGCTGAAGCAACCCTTGTGGTCAGAATAGAAGAGTCTTCTTAGGAGACAGGAAAACAAGCATCAGATTTTCATCTAAATTCCAACATGATACTCATTTGCATGGCACTCAGAGAAAGGTAGTGTTCCCAATCTAGGAGTAACATGTTGGTCACCAAGGTTTCTGGAAGATTTTATCAAACAATGAAATCCTAAAAGAAACTCACACAACAATATCTTCGAAAACATGAATATTTTGTACTATTAGGCGCATTCATTATTAGCAAAATATTAAATATTTACACATTAATATCCCATTAACTTGGAAGAAAAGATTGCGAAGATATTTGGAAATTGTTTTTGAAGATGTCACAATTGTAACATGTTCTACCTTCGACATGTCAGTTTTAATCACACTTATATTGAAGATCAACTCCAATGCAGTGCTGTCTCTACATGAAAATGTTGTCCCTTCCCATCCTCAGAAGAGCACCCCTACTGCACCAGTGACATTTTCTCTTCCTATACTCCTCATCCTGGTGGCATCTGAGGTTATCAAATTTGTGCTAATTAGTGTCAAATTTAATGGCACTTTATGATGTGGACTCATGTCCACTGGGAACTGGATTGAAATTGCCTGAAATTCATTTTCACTCAGCATTCTTAACAGCTGTCACACAAAAGTGGTGTTCAATACACAGCAACCCCACCTCCCCCCCCCCCCCCCCCCGCCCCCCCAACCCCACTCCCCAACCACACGGCATTAAGCTTGAGTGAAAACCCGGTTCCAAAGGTGAAAGATCAGGACTATAAGGCACCATCCAGCGATCATAAATTAAATACCTTGACAACAAGAGCAAAACTAACATTATTACTGAGAATAAAAATGTGATTCTTGAAGCACAAACCTCTTTTTAACCTTTAGGTAGAGGCTTAACACATTTACATAGCATTAAGAAAGTTTTCCCTTTTGTCCTCAGATTCACGTCCAGAGGACATCAATTCAGAAATGATTTTGAAGCCAATTGTCACCATAGTCTTCTGACAGCTACAATTACTTCATATTCATATGTTAGCATTAATTGCTAGCTGTATTACATCATTATAATTCTGGTAGTCTTTGCCTTCTGGCAATTATAAAACTGTTAGTCGCTCAATACCTATGCAACTCAGATCTAGATTCCTCAAAAGCAATCTTTATTTGTATATCACGTCACTTAATGCTACTGGGTGAAAGGGATAAAGAGAGCTATTTGATAAGTAGTCACTCAATTTTTGACAAGTATGTCAATCTGATCTCTGTTTTGATTTACTCCTATGACCTTGCCCATACATATATCCCCCACCAACATCCAAATCCCCAATTTTGCAGAGACCGCTAAATCCCCTCAGTGGGAACTTTAGGCCCATAGCAATTCTGGTTTGTGTTAGCAGATATCTGCATTATTTCAAGAAACACAAGCCTGCTGCTAAGTAAGAAACCGCAGATGGTCCTCGCATTTTCAAAGATCATTTATCGGGACTTTTCTTAACCCTTTAATGCCCAATGAATACTAAAGAGGATATTTTGGAATGGATGGAGCATCTTGTCATTTGTGCAACATTTTAAGTTACAGTTAACCATCTTCTTTATTTCCCTCCTCTAACAGGAGAGATAAAGCCTTTGGGCTGTCTACTCATTTCCATTGACTCTCTTTGGGTGGCCTATTGGATTGTAGAATAATGGGAAAAAAGTTAGGGTGATGTCGATTTCATTCATTTTCCAGGAAGCCTTTCAAATCCAATTCCTGGAAGAGGCTTAATAGTGAATGTTGGAATAGTGAATAGGAAACTGAGATTCTAGTTTCCTGATCTGTGAACCTTTCAGATTTTGTACTTATTTTATAAATTAATTCGCTACTAATATAAGTCTCTGGGGGGGGGGTTCCTTATTTACGGGGTCTCTGTGGAGTTTTTTTATTCATGGGTCTCTGGGGGTCTCTTTCTTTAGGGAGTCTCTGTGGGGCACTAGGGAGTATAGTGGGAGTGGAGTGTGCATGTCTTGCATTGTGGGGGAGAGGGCAGACCCTGGATAGACGTTGGGGGGCAACTCCTTAAAAAGTTACCCCCTTGGCCACCACGAGACACACGTTTCTCAGCGCCAGTAGTAGTTTTGCGCACGCGATTCCTGGAGAATCATGCGGGCCCGGAGAACATGGTGCCCAGCCCATTAAGTGGGTGAAAATGGGTCTTGATGATACATTTACACCCTCCTGCTGGCATGGGGCATGAACCTCGATCCTGACACCAGCAGGAACATGGGCGGCAATCTTGTTTTCTTTACGGCGCTGGGTTCTCCGCCTCATCAGTAATTCCACTCCAGGTGGCGTGAGAATTCAGCCCAAAGTATATTGAAAAGTAGATCAGTAAATAGTAATGTTGACAGGGGCTACTAAAAAATCAAATGCTCCCTCATTTTTCCTGATTGTTTTAGTCATCATCAGACTTCGTCCTTTAGACAGAAGTACCAAACAAACTATACTGTAGGTTCACCGGTCAATCCGAATAAATTATTGACCGAATGGATGTCTGAATCTTGAGAAAGATTATGTTTACACCAGTTTGATCAACCCTCAAGTGAAAGCACCTCATATCTGCATAATGCTCCACTCAATGTAACTTGACAAAAACTTACCCATCTGAAGCAAATGACAGGCAGCCTGAGACTCAAACTCACATCGTATGGTTGAAAGTCAAAAACTCCTAACACTCTAGCTAGTAGGTCACTCATCTCAGGGGGAAAGTGACTCAGCAATCAAACAGTTAACTGCTTCAGTAACTAGGTAATTTTGATTGAAAAAGGACATTGATATATAGTGCAAAAAAAGAAACAGTGACGAACAGATCCATTATTCACCCTTAAAGCTAAAAAAAAGTCTGAGTCAAGCTGAAGAATGTAAACATTCATTTAATATTTCCATGCTAATACGTAAAGCAGTTATGGTGGAATAATAGCAGGGTGATTTGCAATATTTCTACACAGCAGAATTCAGACACTGGAATAATTATTAATAAAGAACACCAGTTTCATGATAATGATTTTGTCAAATTACTATAGATTTAAGAGTGGTTATGTCTGACCAATTTTTAACCAGCTTATGCTAATGATTTGATCATAAACTTTTCATGGAGATGAAAATCTACAGTGAGAAGTGTTGAAAAGTTGCTTGCAGTAGTAAATGCACTATCATTTATTTTTAAATATAAAAATTGCTCTTTTACTTATTTTGTTATTAAAGTAGTGTAGCCACCGAAATTGGCCATTCCCTCAATACAAAATGGAGGAACGCAAAGCTTGCAGGTTAAAATGGACAAAGTTTGCAGCACAAGCAGGCTGCACCAAGCCAATGTGTATTCTATCTGCTAAGAGAGCAGACAGCACCGAAACGAACATTCCGCATACTCATGAGGCAATCTCCGGGATAGTTAACATAGTAATGGAACGATCCCAGGGACAATGTACACAAATAGGGAAGTGATTGCAACAGTGTATGGGAAACCAGACACCCCAGCACCAGCGTGGTTCAAAAACAAAGCACCTGAAGGCCCGCCCAGTAGCCGAGGGACAGCCTCAGTATTGGGGGGATACAAACAAATCGATTGGGAAGAGATCCAATCGATTCCCAGCAGGTAGAGGGACCGCCCAAAAGGGCGCGAAGCCCTAGGACCTATAAAAGACAGGTCCCAAACTTAGTTCGTTCTTCTTGACCAGTCCTCCTCTCTTGACCAGCCCTCTCGACCAGCCTTTTCCGAAGAAGACCTTGACCGAGAGAGAGGAAAGGTTCGGGACAGCAGCCGCCAGCAAGTAAGTGTCTCACAACGATCGCTACCAGAGATAGACACTCCTGGCCCTTTTTTAACCCGTACCAACCTGAAGTCTGCGGACCATTGCAGAGCAAGAGGCCTTGTCCCCTGATCCGGCAGTTCCCTTTAAGATAAGTATTGGTTTATTTAGTGGTAGGAATAGTTTAGTCATCTTAGCGTGTGCATGAGTAGATTATAATTGTATTATAATAAACTCATTTGTTTGAACTTACTAATTGGTGTATGGTTTTATTGCTTTGAACTTGACCTTGAAACTTGTGGCGGTATCTTAACGATACTTGGCGACTCCAGAGCTAAGTAACGAAACAGAGCCAAATTGAGTGTTAAGCACACTCACCCAGAACGAGCAACAGTAGATGAAGTAAAGACTTACTTCAAAGTAATTTAACTTTGCATGTGGAAGATATTATAAGATGTTTGATGAGAAAGGTATATAAAGTATCGAACATGTTCATTTTTAAACATCAAAAAGTAAAGCACCACAACTAATGAAACAATATAACAATTATCATATAAAGCAACTAGGTCTGAACATGAAATTCAATCTCATCAAGTAAATTGCCCTACTGGTTATCAAAGCCAGTGGACTCTGAGTTTCATAAGCAAACACAATTGTGTACCTGCTCCATTCGATCCATTGTTACATTTAAATTAAGGAAAGTTTGAGAAATACCAATATCACTGCCCCATTTCCATCGTTTACTGACCTGCACCATACACACGCAGCATGCACCATACATTTAATCAAACATACCAAAGGAATATACAACAGAACAAGTAAAATTGTGATAAGAGTGGATTGTGGAACCATGACTCAATGGATGGAATCATTTGTGCAATCTGGGCCAGCAAAGGGGTGTGGGAAGAGTTTGCTGTTACCTTAGCCTGGTAATGGCTTCAGACTACACACCCAAAGCCAAGTTAACAGCACATTTTCTTCAGGAAACCAAACTTGTCAATATGTTTTTTTCAAATGTCTGGAGACCAGATCCAGTGGGAAAGGGTTAAAGGCAAAACAACCGAGATAAGTTCCCACAATCTGAGTCACCTGATACTCATGAACAGCTCCACGGCCAGTTCCCATCTTGCACCTCCGTCAGAGTGTTTTATTTAAATATACAATTAGCTGGTGCCTACACAGAATTATGTTAAACATAATTTAGACTGTGTATTCAGCTTAAGTAACCTATCCTATGGTAATTTATTAAATTTAAGTTGCATTAGAAGGTAGTGAAGTGTTTACTCTGCACCATGAAACAATATCACGCTTTTGAAGTAAGTTAACATATATCATATCTGTGAATAGTCTATAAATTACTGTCAGTGATATCATTTCAAATGGTTTGACATCTCTTTTAAAACAACAGAAAGTGAAAGATGACAATTGTTTGTCTGTAGTTTCTAGGTTTACTGAAAACAAACTAAGGTATTTCTGCCATTCTTGTATGACATATATTTGATTAAAAGTCACATTGTCCTTGAAGATGCAACTGGTTATGCTTGCTGTGTAATAAGAAGTCACATTACAGCAGCAGAGTGATGTTTTCAGCCCACATTATTTACAGCACAGTTGATAAAATGGCACAATGCACACACTCACTTAACATCACTTTTGCTAAGATTGCACTCAATGTTTCAGTAATTTCTAAAACAGCTCTATTACTTACATTATGGGCTGGATTCTCTGATTTGAAGGCTTTAAGTGCTGACGCTGACGTGGGAACAGTGGCAATTTACTCCAGAAAAAAAACGGCGTGAAAAGTGCACCGATCCTCCGTCTGGTGAGGGGCTAGCAGACACGCAGCATAAAGCCCCCAGCTTTACCACGCCATGCAACATGGAGCTGGCTGTGCGTGTACCCGACCTGCCACATACAGTCCCCTAGTAACCCCCCTCGCCATCCCCGGATCAACCTCCACCAGAGCCCCATATTAGACTACAATCTAGTCTAAGAGGAACCTGAAGAAAATCCCACTGGCATAATGTTAGCGTCAAGTTATTTTAATTTGTGTATGTAGTGCATATTTATAACATTATTAATAGCAAATTTCTCCCAACGTCAGCTATATTTCATGCAGTTGTATAATTATTCTATCAGTTGAAGCAAATGATCCTTGACTAAATATCATCATATCTTTCATATTACACTTTGTACAGGAGTATTTGTTCCTTCTTATAACATTATTAGCATTAAAAATTGACAGCAGAGAACAGAAATATCTCTACATGGATAAGTAGGATTTAACTGTTCAATTGATTATCAATCTTACCGGTCATGAAAATCATCAGTTATCAATCGCCCACTTGTTAAAAGAACATGAGTAAGGATTCAAACCAAATGTGATAAATTGTTAGCGCAGCAATGTTCAACCAGGGGGCCCACAGCAAGCTTGTGGGGGTCCTGAAGGCACAATTGCACTGTGTAAAGGTAACCAATAGCTTGTTAGGTTACTATCAGGGGAGTAGAGACAGTTTTAATGCTTTTACCTAGGGGAGAACAAATTCTCAAATAGATTTGAATCTTTTTGTTTTAACCTTGTCTTTAACAGACAGGTATAAAGCAATGTGCTGCTGTGTTTGTGAAGGTCAGATTGGAGAAAGCAGCGAGTTAAACTGAAAACCCATTTAAATAAAAGGCATTTGTTTATTTTCTTCCACCAAAAGAAGAAACCAATCAATTGTTTTTCATAAAAAAATCAACCAGTCTCTCTGAAATTAATGAGACTTGACAAGTTTGTATGGATTTGCTAGAATGAACTCTCTCTCTGCACTCTGTGGCTTTCTTTTAATAAAACAAAACAGTTTCCAAACACAAAAACAGTGTTGTGTTGGCCCATTTGTAATTGTTCCTCTGTAAACTAAGAACACAACACGACTTCAACTTCTTCTTTTAACAGCAGCAAATTTTAATGCATTCGCTTCGAACATGTGTATCACCCAGGCCTCCTGCTGTGTGGGAAGGAGCCAAGATACACTGGTGCAAAGAGACAGGAATTCAAGAGGTTCTTGGAGCAATTGATTCCCAGAAGACCCACAGCCGTCATGGCAGTGGCTGACGGGGAGCATCAGTTCCAAATTGGGGATAAACGACAGGAGAGCAAAATGGAGGAACAGAATAAAAGGAAGGAATAGTTGAAGGACAAAATCATGTTAAGAAAAAAAAACTTCATGTGCAGAAATAACCAAAATAAGGAATTGAGGACAAAAAGAGAGGAGGAATATTTGCTGCCAAACCCAATCAACGAAATGACTTCAGGAGAACAGTACTTCATTTCCACTGGAATTTTAATTTCTTGATAGAAACACTTCATGAATCACAGACATTGCAGCTGGTGCAACTAACTGCCTGCTTCCAGTGGTATCACTTCGCCATCAGTGAACTGACTGATGTATTGCTTCGTTCTTACAAGGTGAGTGTACCTCAGACCCATGGCAATTTATATCTTTAACTTTTTTTTAAAAATCCTTACATCATTCTAATGTACAGGAGAACACACAATACAAAACAATAAATTGCTCAATGTATTTCATGAGTGAAAAATGCCTGATAACTCAGAAAGTCCAAATTCAAAAGTGTGTTATAAAGCGTTGGATCTCAAATAGAATAAATGGATTTTCCATTGCTCCCTACTATATGAACTGTTTGTCCAATAAATGTATACAGCATTTTATTAAATTCACACAAAGGAGTTTTTTTGTTGTTGTTTGAATAGGAATTAATGCAAGAACAAATACCACCCACTCTTTCACATGAGCTGTTTGTCACCGCATCGCTGTCCATCCACCATCTTTAAAATACCCTTGGCAGTGATAAAGAGTCCCTTTAGTAAGGATGGCCCCGAATACTGCTTTGTTTTACGAGTGAGTCATGTAACTAGTTTGATATTTAGTTCCGTGATTCCATAAAAAGACAAAAAAATTAATCTCATGAAATTTTCTATCAGCCACTATACAGAAAGAAAAACTGCTCTCTCTGGTTCAATTCCATAGGGCAGGCTGTAAGTGTGGTGCAGCACGCATGAAGTTCTTGAATAAGATAGATTTATAGTAGGAGTAGGGAGGAAGAAGTAGTTCTGGTCATAATGTTATCATCCTATCTGATAAATGTCCTATCATATTGCAGCACAATAAGATTATTTCATTTTATAGATTCTAAACATCACTTTATTAAACATGTTTCACTCTGTATCTCCTATATATCTACAGGCGAACACAGAGTAAAACAGGATACTAAGGGAGCCCCAGGAAAGAGGACACCACAGTAGTTACTCTGCACTTCAAAAATAACTCAAGTCTGTGCAGGTCTCAACTTAAAGCTACAACTACCATCGTTTATACACAAGTTCAATAGGGCAATTATACTCCATGGCCTGAATTTTTGTGCAGAAGGTGAAGCTCTCCATCTGCACAAAAAAAAATCAGGTTATGAAATATAAATGGAGGGTCTGCATATATGCGAGCAATGCCAGCAGAAGCCCAAATCCAAAGGTCCCGTCCCTGAACCCCATCTCTACTCTTTCCGTAGAAGGAGACTGGGGGCATATTCTAAATTGCACATCTGTGATTTTTAAAGGAAGCCATCAGTATAAATTGATAGTTGCTTTCACTCACGTGTAATTGTGGTGCCCAAAACCCAACGTGTGCAGATTAGACCAGGTAGGAACAGGTCTGAGCTTTGTGGATTCTTTTGGATAGCCAGGATGCCCTCTTGCTGAGGTAAGGTACCCTTTTGGAGGGGTTTGGTGTCTTTTGGGGTGTTAAAGGTAGGCACAAATATGTGTCAAATCTGTCAAGGTATTTAACTCTGCTGGACTTGAAATTTAAAGCAGAATGGGTGGGGTTTAAAAAAAATCAGTGTTTTCTATTTAGCTTTTTCTTCTAATATAAGTTTGAGCATTATCATTATAGGATTTGTGCTGCATGATTCATTTTAGAACCTAACATTATCACAGAGGGGTGCCTGTTAACTGAGCAGTTTGATTGATAGATCCAAGTGTTACAGAATAGAAATGTTTGTTTTCATGAGAGATTAAGCACTGCAGTTTGTTTTCTAAACAGGTCAGTTGACTGAATTCCAATGCACTGACTTTTAAAAAAATCAATGAAACAAAGCTCCTGAGATTTTCCCATTGTGGTTACAATGTGAATTGGCATGAAAGAGGAAAAGATTGTGGTGTGTGAGGGGCATGGGTTGGCATGAGTTAGGACTAAGTTGGCTTGGGGCTATAAAGGGACATGGGAATGAGAGGGGACATTGATTGACATAGATGGTGTAGATGGTATGATGGCCCACGGGATAGATAAGAAGCAGAGGGTGGCGCGGAAGGTATGGAGGTAGGTGGAGGGCCTAGTTTGGCATGGAAAGCATGTGGGATATTGAGGTTGTAGAGTGGCACAGGGTGGCAAGGGAGTATGAGGGGCCATGACAATGGATAGCGAGACATAAAGTAGAAGGCACAAGGTGGTATGGATTAGCCTGAATGGGGCACTAGACGTGTTGGGAATGATGAGGGTTCAAGGAATGCTTTATGTTTTACTGTTTTTTAAAATTCTTTCACACAAAGTCGGCCAGCCCACCTCTGCACTCATTCCAGGAACAGTGGGCCAACTTCTAATCCAGCCCACACCACCAGAAAGAAACTCCCAATTTCTGGGCCTCTTTTTCCTGAAGTCAACTCTATGCACTCGATCGTGGAGTGAAAATTCAGGCCCATAACTCACACTGATCTGAACTGGTTTTCTCATTAGTCCACTGCACGAAATCCAACAAGACGAGATTCCCATTATTGAACCAATGTGCAGACTAAACTAAATTGCACTCAATTTTGAAATGCTTTGGATAATCTGTCAAATTATCTAAATTTTATGTTCAACTTCTTACTTATGGGAAAGCATGGCACAAAGTGCAATCATTTCTCCAGCAGTTAATGGTTAATGGGCAGAGTTCTTCAAAGATCCACATTTATATGTTTCGCGCTCTGCTATTACTGTTAGAGAACGTTGTAACTAAGGCAGTCTGCACTGGGATATAACTTTCTTTATACACAAAATAAAATAAGTATTTTACGAAACTGAACCTTATCAAAGTGGCTGAGGGTGAATTGGAATGGATAAGCCGGAATTTAACTAAAGTAGCGACTGGAACAAGACCATTTCAACGATTTTGATGAAAATTCATCAATCTGAAGCATTAACTCTTTTTCTCACCACAGATGCTGCCAGAGCTGCTGAAGTTTTCCTGAATTTTCTGTTCTTATTTCAGATTTCCAGCATCTGCCTTATATTACATTTATATTAAAACTTTGGGTGGGATTCTCCGACACCCCCTGCCGGGTCGTCCTCACGTCGCCCGCCTCGGAGAATGGCGGGGACCGGCGCGACTCAATGGGGCTGCCCGAAATCTCCCGGTCGGATGGGCCAAAGTCCCGCCACCATGACCACAGGTCACGCGGGTGTACATTAAACGACGACCTTATATAACAGCGTCAACCAGTGCAGATGGTTGACGCCGGACAGCGTGGAGGTAGGTCATGGCGAGGGGTGGCCGCAGGAGAAGTGATGGCGTGGCCGCAGTCCATGTGGGGGAAGGAGGTGTGTGGGGGGGATTGAAGGGGGGGTGAGAGGGGGGAGTGAGGAGGGGTGAGGGGGGGTGAGGGAGGTGAGAGGGGGCGCGGTGAGTGGGGGGTTGGGGGGGTGAGAGGCGGGGTGCGGGGGGGGTGAGGGAGGGGAGGGGGAGAGGGTAAGTGATGGGGAGGGGGGAGAGGGTTAGTGCCGGGGAAGGGGGGAGAGGGTGAGTGCTGGGGAGGGGGGTGAGTGCCGGGGAGGGGGGAAGTGGGTGAGTGCCGGGGAGGGGGGGGAGAGGGTGAGTGACGGGGAGGGGGGGTGAGTGCTGAGGAGGGGGGAGAGGGCGAGTGCCGGGGAGGGGAGTGAGTGCCGGGGAGGGGGGAGAGGGTGAGTGCCGGGGAGGGGGCGAGTGCCGGAGAAGGGGGATGATGAGTGCCGGGGAGGGGGGGAGAGGGTGAGTGCCGGGGAGGGGGTAGAGGGCGAGTGCCGGGGACGGAGGTGAGTGCCGGGGAGGGGAGCGAGTGCCGGGGAGTGGGGGAGAGGGGGTGAGTGTCAGGGAGGGGGGAGAAGGTGAGTGCCCGGGAGGGCGGTGAGTGCTGGGGAGGGGGGAGAGGGCGAGTGCCGGGGACGGGGGTGAGTGCCGGGAAGGAGAGAGAGGGTGAGAGCCGGGGAGGGGGGAGAGGGCGAGTGCCGGGGAGGGGGGGAAGAGGGTGAGTGCCGGGGAGTGGGGAGAGGGTGAGTGACGGGGAGGGGGTAGAGGGTGAGTGCCGGGAAGGGGGGGAGAGGATGAGTGACGGGGAGGGGGGAGAGGGTGAGTGCCGGGGAGGGGGCGAGAGGGTGAGTGCCGGGGAGGGGGGAGATGGTGAGTGCCGGAGAGGGGGGGAGAGGACGAGTGCTGGGGAGGGGCAAGATGGTGAGTGCCGGGGAGTGGGGAGAGGGCGAGTGCCGGGGAGGGGGGAGAGGGTGGGTGCCGGGGAGTGGGGAGAGGGCAAGTGCCGGGGATGGGGGAGAGGGTGAGTGCCGGGGAGGTGGGGGGAGAGGGTGAGTGATGGGGAGGGGGGAGAAGGTGAGTGCCGGGGAGGGGCCAGAGGGTGAGTGCCGGGGAGGGGCGAGATGGTGAGTGCCGGGGAGTGGGGAGAGGGCGAGTGCCGGGGAGGGGGGGAGAGGGTGAGTGACGGGGAGGGGGGAGAGGGTGAGTGCCGGGGAGGGGCGAGAGGGTGAGTGCCGGGGAGGGGGGGAGACGGTGAGTGCCGGGGACGGGGGGAGAGGGTGAGTGACGGGGAGGGGGGAGAGGGTGAGTGCCGGGGAGGGGGCGAGAGGGTGAGTGCCGGGACGGGGGAGATGGTGAGTGCAGGGGAGGGGGGAGAGGGCGGGGAGGGGGGAGAGGGGAAGTGCTGGGGAGGGGGGTGAGTGCAGGGGAGGGCGGAGAGGGTGAGTGCCGGGGAGGGGGGAGAGGGTGATTGTCGGGGAGGGGGGACAAGTGACGGGGAGGGGGGAGAAGGTGAGTGCCGGGGAGGGGGGAGTGGGTGAGTGCCGGGGAGGGGGGACGAGTGCCGGGGAGGGGGGAGAGGGGGTGAGTGTCAGGGAGGGGGGAGAAGGTGAGTGCCCGGGAGGGCGGTGAGTGCTGGGGAGGGGGGAGAGGGTGAGTGCCGGGGACGGGGGTGAGTGCCGGGGTGGGGGGCGAGTGCCGGGGAGGGGGGTGAGTGCCGGGAAGGAGAGAGAGGGTGAGAGCGGGGAGGGGGGAGAGGGCGAGTGCCGGGTAGGGGGGAGAGGGTGAGTGACGGGGAGGGGGGAGAGGGTGAGTGCCGGGGAGGGGGGAGAGGGTGAGTGCCGGGGAGGGGGGAGAGGGAGTGCTGGGGAGGGGCGAGATGGTGAGTGCCGGGGAGTGGGGAGAGGGCGAGTGCCGTGGAGGGGGAAGAGGGTGAGTGACGGGGAGGGGGAAGAGGGTGAGTGCCGGGGAGGGGCGAGAGGGTGAGTACCGGGGAGGGGGGAGATGGTGAGTGCCGGAGAGGGGGGAGAGGACGAGTGCCGGGAGGGGGGAGAGCACGAGTGCTGGGGTGGGGGGAGAGGTGGAGTGCCGGGGAGGTGGGGAGAGGGGGTGAGTGCCGGGGAGGGGGGCGAAGGCGAGTGCCGGGGAGGAGGGAGGGGGGTTGCCCGTGGAAGGAAAGCGGAACACCGAAGGAATCCCTGGCAGATATGCAAAATTTGCAAATTCCACACAGTCGCCCAAGGCCAGAAATGTACTTGGATCTCTGGCACTAATAAGAAGCAGTGCTAACCTTTGTGCGACCCTGCCGCGTGGCGCGTGTGCTTTGGTTTGTAAATAGTCCAACTCGGGAAGGGGCCATACTGAAACTAGTGTTTGGGAATAAGCCCGGCCAGGCAGTTGAAGTTTCAGTTCTGGATTACTTTGGGAATAGTGATCACAATTCCGTAAGTTTGATACTCATGGACAAAGGCGAGAGTGGTCCTAAAGGAAGATTGCTAAATTGGGGGAAGGCCAACTATACCAAAATTCGGCAGGAGCTGTGGAATGTGGATTGGGAGTAGCTGTTTGAAGGTAAATCCACATTTGATATTTGGAAGGCTTTTAAAAGGCGGTTGATTAGAGTGCAGAACAGACATGTCCCTGTGAAAATAAGGGATAGAAATTGCAAGATTAGGGAACCATGGATGGCAGGTGAAATTGTGAGACTAGCTAAGAGGAAAAAGTAAGCATACATAAGGTCTAGGCGACTGAAGACAGACGAAGCTTTCGAAGAATATCGGGAATGTAGGACCAATCAGAAACGAGGAATC